>NC_134013.1:67367500-67667500 GCF_040712315.1 Castanea sativa
AGACATGCGTATCAAGTATATTGATGAAACCGTGCTGAATCGAATAGTTACATAACTATAAAAGGGGTAGTTTGGGAATTTTTTTTTATTTTTTATACTAATATATAGATTTTGGATATGTAAATTAGGATGGCTTCCATCCAGATATTAATTACAATTTTTTTTTTTTTTATAAATAATCCTTCCTATGAGTTTATAGTACATACATATTTGAGGTTCGATTCTCACCGACACCAAAAACTAATTGAGTGTCTTAATTAGTTTGATAATAAAGAGTAATCATAAAAAACGGATAATATAGGCAGAAACTCTCTTAAGAAAATAGTACATACTTATCTTTTTTTGTTGCATGATCACATACAAACTCTCAATTTAGGGCATACATTGATATACTTCATTTGAGTTCATACTACATACTTATCTATTTTTCTGCATGATCACATGCAAGCCCTCAATTAAGGGCAGGCATTGATAATATATCTTTCACAAGACTTGGTCGTCATATATATAGTCATATCATATCATCGTTTCTCTCTCTGACATGGCACAAAGTGACACATCTTCTACACTAGATGTATTTTATAAAATCATAAAGTTCTTCTAATATTTTCATTTATAATTAATTGCAAAAGCGGCATCATTTATCCATAACACTATGCTTGTCTGAACACTTTATCATACCTGAAAACAAATTCATCAAAAAAATCTTACTTGAACACAGCTGGATCCCTTCTTAACCACGAATTGCACATGTGGTTAGGGTTGAAATTGAATCTTTTCTAGCAAAAAGTTGCAGCCCTAGTGGGTCTTAATTGACGATGGGCTGTTCTCACATGGCAATGCTTAATATCTAGACAAAGCTTCTTTACTTGCCAGAGTCACTAATCCTGGAAGAAAAGATAGCTAAGATGCTTCTAATTAAGGCAATGACCTCACACAAATGGACTCATTAGACCACAAAATTGTGACTACATTGAAGATTATAAATGCTCCTAGTCTTACACCAACTAAATAATGCGTGACGAACACCTTCCAATAAGGACACTAGGTTCATAATTTTCGATTACTCGATATGATAGTTGACTTTGATACCAAATAATACAAACTTATTGGTAATACTCACCCTTGAATACCTGCTTGTAAGGGGATGGTGCCCCAAATCTTATATATACATATATATGCATACATGGTTAAACTTATATTTAACCCATGTGAGACATTAAAATCATTAGAGTTAGGTTAGTTACCTGCAGGTTTTACTGACACAAGGATAGTCCAAATGACTCTTCTTTTAAAAGATTCCCTATATTATCAATATATGTATATCCTTTCATGCCAAAAAGATACTTATTACGGTGGAAACTTATCAAGTAAATTGAGTGTATATTGGTTTTAACTATTAGAAACAAAGATTAAACAACAAAAAAAATTCTATACTAATTAATCATAGTGAAAAATTTTATGGAACGTAAAGGAAGTCATGAAGGGTTTGTAGGAAATGAGATACACGCATCTCGTGAGTAGTGGGTTGAAATTCACAAAGCCGCTCAATAAATGAGAGCCACAAATAGGTTTCTAAAATTAGTATTGCTTTCATTCAACTTTTGCTGAGTGTCAAAATATTTGTCTAGTTATGGGTTAGGGAAATTAAGGAAGAAGACATTTTGATATGGTTTTATTATGAGTGGGTGACGCTTTGTTGCAGGACCTTGCTGTTAGGAATTAGTCTTTGTAACAACATTTATAAGTTATTTTTGTCTAAACCATGGATCATAATCCAATAAATGGCCATTTGTCCTTTCTTGCCTTTCGGTGTGTGGATCAGAACCAAGCAAACCTAATTTGATCCTTGATCTTTCATAATCTATTGACTAACACTATACTTTGAACCGTATATAAGTAAATTTCCACCTAACTTGTGGTTTTCATTTTAAAAACCATGTTAGTTGTTAAATATTTTATGCTGTAAATTTCTTAGCCATAGTAAATATGGTTGATTAATTATTTAACTTAGTTAAGTTTGATCATTATCCCTCAACAACATGTTAAGTGAGTATTAATAATTAGCCATTTCAGTATGACTATTTAGTGCATATATTTTCATGACTTTTAATTTAAACCATTAGAACTATTATTAAACTAACCTCATTCCATTATTAGACTATCAATTCATTGTCCTGAAAACGAGATTCAACGCCGCGATGGTTGTGGCAAACGATGGCAATCGGCAAGAGAAGCTTGACAAAATCCAGTCTCGTTGGTTTCTCTCTCCGATCTAATCTAAGTTGTCAAGTTTATATTTTTGTGCTTTTGAACTCTCTTTCCCCAATTTGATGATCTCTCTTTGTTTGGTGGTTTTAAGGTTGATTTGAAATTGTGTGTGTGTGTGTGTATATATATATATATTTGTGTAGTTTGGATGAATTTGTGTTTTCTGATTAATTTGTGTATAGATTGGTTGAGACATATCTTTTGATTATTTTTCTTATCTATTTGTTATTGGAAAATGTTCATATCCAAAATTTATTTTATTTATTCCAAAATATTTTTTTTCCATATATTTTAATTAAAGAAATAAAGGGGAGGCTTTGGATTTTTTTTCAAAATAACTACAAAAGCCAAACAATTTTGTTAGTTAGCAACGTTTTCAAACTATTTAGGAAAGTAACAACTCGAGTCTGTGAGACTCGATTTCACTGTAGCAAATCGAGTCTCAAATACTCAATTTCCATGAGGTGCGTGGCTGAAGTCGATTAAGAAAATCCATGTGGAACTCGAGTCTCTATCCTCCAGAAATCTAGAAAACACGAACCCACAACAGTTTTCCTTCGATTGAGATCATGATTTGGGTTTGGGATTTTGAGAAATGGACTTAGATAAAGAAGGAAGAACTGAAAACACAAACCCACAACAGAAAATATTCCTCTGGTGCTGAGATCGTCAAACCCATGGTGCTCCGGTGTCGAAATCGTGATTATTTGAGTTTGAATTTTTGCTTCAATTGAGATCGTGATTTGGGTTTAGGATTTTGAGAAATGGATATAGATGAAGAAGGAAGAAAAGAGTTTGGGTTTTTGGGGACTTGGAAGAAGGGAGTGGAACGGCAGATGGAGAAAAAAAAAAAGAGAGAGAAAAAAAGAACGAAGGAAGAAGATGGTGAACAAGAAATTGAGTCTTAAAGACTTGAGTTCCACATGGATCTTTTAGTCCACCTTAGCTTTGCCAGCACACAGAAATCGAGTCTCTTATACTCGATTTGTTACAGTGAAATCGAGTCTCACAGACTTGAGTTGCTAGTTTTCTAAATAGTTTGAAAACGTTGCTAACTAACAAAATTGTTTGGCTTTTGTAGTTATTTTGAAACAAAATCCGGAGGCTTTGATTGAACAGTTTTGAAACTTAGAAGACTCAAGGAACAAAAATAAAGTTAAAGAACTAAAATAAATTTTGGTTAAATTTAAAGGATGTATTTTGCATTTTGCCTAAAATTTATTAATGGTCATTTTTAAAACTTTAAGATCCTAGAAAAAGTTCTTGTAGTTGTCGGTGGTTGACAGCTCCATATTTCATATTGTTAAAGCCGAAAGGAATACCACTGCATACTCTTGGTACGGTGATCACTCTACAAGTATAAATGCTTGTAGGGTGTGGGGGGCAATGGTCGGGGTTCAAGTCTCCAGGAGGAAGCTTCACACATATATACACTTAGATTAGGCTAGAGTAGAAATTTTATCTTGTATTAAAATAAAAAAAAATAAAAATAAAAAAGCCTAAAGGAATGATTTTACTACGGTCCATGGTACCATGAAAATTGAAAGTCAAGTTTTTTTTTTTTTTTTCCCCCATAGACTCGAGGCTTATGCTTAATAGTCACTATCTAATCTACTCATCTCCTTATAATTAGTTACTTGAAAAAGAAAACCGAATTATTTCCAAAAGCCTTTTTAACCAAATGCAGGAGGGGATTAATTATTGATATAGTTGGAGAGAGGCGATTAAAGGAATGGGATCATCTCTATATCAGGTTAAGATTTTATTTCTTATAACTAATATTCAACATGTCACGTCAGTTACAATTTTTATTGATGTGGCACAAATACACCTTTATATTTTAAAATTTAATCTAAACTATTAAATACTAAATCTATTAGGGTGAGGTATGTGGCGCCCCGGTCACAGTAGTTATAGCTCAATTCAACATTCCCTAGTAGGGGATACTCCTATTAGGTCACGCCCTGGGGGGTAAGCCACATATGGTCACCCCCGCCCCCTTTCGTTCATCAAAAAAAAAAAAAAAAAAAAAAACTAAATCTATTTGAAATAGAGGGGAGTAAAAAGGTTTCACATGAACCAATGATCTTGAAAAAATCAATGATTTTTTTAAT
Source organism: Castanea sativa (assembly GCF_040712315.1). Taxonomy (NCBI): domain Eukaryota; kingdom Viridiplantae; phylum Streptophyta; class Magnoliopsida; order Fagales; family Fagaceae; genus Castanea; species Castanea sativa. Next base: position 67,371,886 of record NC_134013.1, read on the forward strand.
TATTTTTTATAATTAGAATTCAATGATGATTTTTTTAGGAAAAAAAAATATTTTTTTATATGATAATAATTCAATGATGATTTTATGCTATCATAACGATGCAAGATATTCATGCTTCTAGAGATACTACAAATTTTTTACATGACTTACATATTAATGTGCTAAATTAAAAAAAAAAAAAAAAAAAAATAAACGTTCATTTATCAAATAATTGAGAATACACTAATTATTACATTAGTTTATAAAGATTTTGTAGTAAAATTTATAATAACTTTTTCATTTTCCAATAGTTGAAATTTTCTCGGCCTTTTTTAGCTCAGGGAATTTTCATTTCTTTTCATTAGCCCAATCCATCATAAAATCCACTTTTGAATATAGCAAAATGGAAGAAAATGGCGTTAGAAAACAGGCTAAACATCTTATTGTTTTAATTTTTTTTTCTTTATAAAATTTGTGTTGTTGTTGTTTTTTATTTTCAATAATTCCTACTTAAAAAAAGAGATTTTGAAGAGTTTTAGGTGCTCCAAGGTGAAAGCAATAAAAAAAAAAATGGTAAATTACAAATTACATCCCTAAAGGTTAGGGATGTTTGGATTTTATACCCTAAAATTTCAGAATTTGAATTTTACCACCTAAAATTTGGGAGTGTTTGAATTTTACACCCTAATATTTCAGAATGTAAATTTTACAATCCTAAATTTTAGGAGATTTTGGATTTTACTCCCTAAAATTTAGGGATGTTTAGATTATACATCCTAAAGTTTCAAAATTTAAGGGTGTAAAATCCAAACACTCTCAAATTTAAGGGGTAAAATCCAAATTCTAAAATATTAAGGTGTAAAATCCAAACACTACCAGCTTCAGGGGTAAATTCCAAAATTTGAAACTTCAAAGTGTAACATTCAAACACCCCAAACTTTAAGGGTGTAATTTGCAATACACCCATAAAATAATGATCATTTTACATTCTATTCAAATAATTTTGAACTAAAATTTAATATCCAAATTCTTTATTATCCATAAATACCTTTATGCAAACAAACCATTAAAAATCTGGTAAGTGGTTAAATCATGTATTTACAGTAAATTAGTATGCATTTGGCTACCTTATTGCTTAATTAAAGGTCAGATAAACAGTAAATTTAATAAGTAGTTTTGTGCGTTTAGCTAGCTTATTTGCTTAAAATTGGGAATTTTTTTCTCACCTTCAAGAAAATAAGTTATTAGAAATTTGTATGTGTTTGCCAATTACTTATTTTCTATAAATAAAAAAAATTGTTTCAGTTTTTTTTTTAAAAAATATTTAAATTTTAATTAAAAAATAAACTATTTTTTAGCTTTTTGTTTCATATTTAACATAAAAATTATCAAAAATTATATCTTTTGATAAATACTAAACAACTAAGTTACTAAAAAGAAACAATCCCTAAATTTCTTTTTGATTTTAAGAAATTGTTCACTCAGTACTTTTTGATTTTAAGAAATTGTTCACACAGTACATATAACTCTAGTCCATCCATATATGTTTTGGGAATAAATGAGGTTTACACATTTAAGTGCCAATAAACGACTAAGTACTAAGCTAGTCGGCCCTCGCAACACATTGTGAAAAATAATTGATGGAAAATGATCGATCATTTGTACTGGTTTCCTCTATTCTTTCTGTACTGCCTGCATTATAGTACTTATATGTCACAATAGACCTCTCTCTCTCTCTTCAAAAAGTGTGATAATATAAACAGTATTGGGCAATTATTTTATTTTATGTTTTGTTAAACAAAAAAATAGGGGTTAGCTAGGTTAAGCCTACTCCCGGGCAAAGCGCTTGGATTAAAGCTCATCTTTTTTAGATGCAATCAATCCTTATGGATGTCCACTAATGAACTCCTGTTAGCAGCAAGACTTAAATCTAAGTGGGTTAAACAAAGTGCTCGATTCTAACTAGCTAAGCCAAGCCTCCCATTGGCAATATTGGGCAATTATTGCTGCAACAAAAATTAAAGTGACTTTCTTTCATAATATCAACTCTGGTCCTCTTCAATCTACAAAGTTTTCTTGTTATCCCTTTTATTATAAAGTTTAGGGCAATTATCGTTGTCATGTTCAATGCTAGATTGCAAGTGTGTGAGCTTGATGATTGGTTTAGACATAAATCATCAACCCACCGGCCCCTGCAGTCTTATACCAAACTCCATGAGCTCAGCTAGATTGAGGATTAAAAATTTAAACTTATTAATTTTATTTTATTTCAAACATGAGTCGTGCTCAAGTTCATCACCAAATAAGATTACATATTTAAACTTTGTTCATTTTTTTGTCCAACAAGCTCGAGCTCGTTTACAAACTACTTAATTAACTTTTTTTTTCATATATAGGAAAATAATGACTAATTTTTTTACTCCTTCACAATTTATGAGTTTTTACTACAAATAAATTGTTTATATTATTAGTAAATTACAAATAATAATAATAATAATAATAGTCGAGCTTAAACTTGAGCTTGAGTTTGACTTGCTTACTAAACAAATGAACATAAATAAGCATTTTCCCGAATTCAGTTCGAGCATTCATAAACATCTTGGTTCATTTATAACCATAGTCGCCTCTTGGCATATTAGGATACAATAAAGTTTTTATACCAATTGACACCGAACAAAGAGTGTGAAAAGGTTAGATATCATTTTAGCTAGACACAAACCTTTAAATCCATAAAAAAGAAAAAAACTTCTTGAATCCATAAGGAAAAACTATAGAATTCACTGCAAAGAATAGAAAACATCTTTGAATATATTATTGATCAAATTATGAATTTAAATTTCATGTACATATTGTAGGCCAATCTAAAGGCTCTAGAAAACTTATTTTTCAAGAAAAATATTCTTATACATATCTTATAAATTGATACAATACTATAATATAACTCCGTTTTAACTAGTAAACCCCTTAAAACACCTAAAATTAAGGAAATAAAATCTCATCTCCTAAAATTACAAAATTGGACACAATCCGTGAATCCGACATAACATGAAATTAGCAGGTCATAAGTTGAAACTTAATGGATTTATGTCATATTTGGGTTGACACAACTAACCCATTTAATAAACGGGTTGATATAGTGTTCAACATATAGAACCCGTTTGACATGTTTAATTAAATGACATTTTACCAATACACAATATGGCAATTTGTGGTTTATTTTCTTTGACATATTGTGATTGATTATTTGTAATATTGAGATATACTTTAATTTTGAATGATTATTTATGGTATAGTTACTAGTTAGTTTTGAATTTTATATCAAAAATATTTATTTGCTTGTTTTTTTATAATTTTTTTTTCATTTTGATAAAATATGATAAATAGGTCAACATGATTGACCCGTTTAATAAATGAGTTGTGTTAGGATTAAGGAATCTTGACCCATTAGTAAACATGTCGGGTTAGTGTTGACCTATATAGTCAAAAACTCATGAGTTGCCACAATACAAACTCAACACGTGAATACAAATTGCCACCCCTACATTTTCAATTAGAAGAGCATCCTGTTGTTACAAAATTGAAGTTGCATGCCAAAAATTTTGACTTCTCAACAAAAGTGCATAGCCAAAGATGGTTGTGCTGTGCACGGTAGGGCAAAGGTATATAAAAAAAAATGTTGTGTTCACACTATTCAAAATATTTTAATATTTTCTTTCCTTTGTTCTCTGCCCCTCTGTGTCTCTCAATCTTCCTCTGCCATCTCATTTTTCCTCTTCCCTCTTCTTGTCAAAATTTTTTCTTCTTCTTCTCAAAATTTTTTTTTTCTTTTTCTTCTCAAATTTTTTTTTCTTTCTTCTCAAATTTTTCTCTGCTATGTGAGGGTCTCTTCTTTTGTGTTTGTGTTTATGTTTGTGTTGGTGGTGGTGGTGGTGTGAGTGCTTGAAGACAGTAAAGAACAGAGAAAAAATAATAAACAAATGAATTGTTTATTGTAGCAGATATAATATTTCATTGTGTTATTTATGTTATTTTATTGTGTTGAAACCTAAAATAAAACCACTAATATTGGATATTTTGTAAAATGAGAATGTAAAATAGATAAAGTAGTTTTTGATGAAGCCAAATAGTTAAAATTATGACTCTACCAATGTGGATACTCTTAGTAGCTCTTATGTATAGGTTAGTTAATACGTCAAACAACGTACTAATGGTACCACAATAGAACGTGCACATGCGACAATTTAAAGGTAACAGTGTAAATGCTTTAAAGATATAGATATTACCATAAAGTTTTAAACACTTTGAAGTTGATCAACTAAGAATTACGGATATGGGTATCAAAATGAACACAAGTTTGATATGGTAACATGAACAATTTCAAAAAAATTATAACATGAAATGGTTAACACGACACTAGTATAATACGAGTATAACACGAGCATAACACAGTTATGATACCTTAAATAAAGTGTCTATACTTCTTAGTTGATCAAATTATTGATAGTAGGTTACCTATAAATTAGATGGAAGAAATTGTATACACTGCCGAAAATATTTTATGTTTAGTGCTTTTTTCCCAATAATTTTTTTTTTCAGTGGCTTTCTCTTTCATGATGAATCTCTACACCTCACCATGCACGTGATTTTGTAATGCATCTGTTCTTTTTCCTACTTCCCCTTGGAAAAATATATGTGCACATTATGAGTACTACTGTACTACTACTAGTACCTGTTTTTCTTTTTCTTTTTCTTTTTTGTACACGGAGAGATTACCATACGAAGTTAAACGTGGCCATCCACGTACATAAAATTTAATAGATATTATTATATAAAAAAAAATAGATATTATGTTTTTGTTTTCTATTTTTTTTAAAAAGCTTTTATGTGGAATTAATATTAATTAGAAGTGTTATGTTTACAACATTGTCAATACAAATCTTAATTTTTAGGTTGTTACAAGTTTTTAATTTAAATTTACTACTAAAATTACTTTTTTACTCACCAGTAATAACCTACCATATAAAATTTATAGTGAAAATATTGTAAAAATATTGTAAAAATATTGTGTATATATCATTTATCTTAATTAATTGCTCAATTGCAGTCGCAAATTGTCTTTACAAGGTGCAGCCAGATGTAGACCAGGGAACCATGGCCGGATGGCCCCCAAAACTTTTTTAAAAATCTTTATTTCGCCTTATATCATTATGAGATTTACAATTAGCCCCTAGAAAAAAAATGCCATTTTCCCCCATCCACATATTTTAATATTTAAATTCTTGTTAGAATAAGCATATTTCTAGATAATACCTAAACAAATTAGTCATAATTCTCCCAAAATATAATTCATGTGACGATATATATATATATATATATGTTTCCAACTCAGGGGGTTGGCCAAGTTGGTTGGGATCTCGGTCTCAAGGTGCTTGTATTGGGCTCGACTGAGTGTGCTCCCTAGTTCGAGTCCTACTACCTGCACTTTGAAAAGAATTTTCGAGCTAGCGTTTTACCCCATCCGTGGGCCCAACCGGCACGAACAGTGATTAGTCTCTGATTGAAAATTTTGAAAAAACACCGTGGGAAACCAAAAAAGATATATATGTGTTTCCAAAAATTTAGCATTAATTAATTAATTTTTCATTGTGTGTAAACTGTAACACTATCTCTTCAATTGTTAATTTGTGATTGCTTTCTTATATTATATTATGTAATTTTTTGGCAAAATTGAGGTATAACTACTTAAGTGCAGTATGTTAGGCTCTCCAATTAAATTGAAAAAAAAATGTTACAACACAAAAAATATTATCTATCCCAAGGAAAACTAAATAAAATTTAATTATTTGTTTGAATTCATATGTGATAATGACGTTATAGGCTTACAAACAAACACCTAAATAAATCTATTTTTTCTACGTATAAATAATAATAATGCCATAGGTTTAAAATCCTACCGTATGTGTGTGTATATATATATATATATATATATATATTTTTTTTTTTTTGTAGCTGTCCTCCTTTTAAATATAGAGTGATTAGATATAATTTATAAAAGGGAAATGTTGACGAATATCTTTAAGTTATTAGTTAACAATCTATTAAAAAAAAGTTTTTATGAAAAAAGAAAGAAACAACAATTAATGTTTTAACAGTTTTTTTATTTTTCATAAAAGTGATGTCAAAAATTTCCTACAATGAATTATTAACCATTATCTTAAAGGCAATCATTAGCATGACTCTTTATAAAATATTATATAATTTATTATAAGATTACGGTTAATTGTGGACCCTCAAAGAGAATTTCTTGGTTCTGTGACTGGTCTTTGGGCTTTCTCTATAAAAACCCAAGCTACTCCCATATTATCTCATTAGCGTCCTCCACATCTCTCTCTACCCTCACACCCACCCCACAAAAAAATGGATAGGAATAAACTATGCAATTCATCGCAAGATGCTGAAGTGAGAAAAGGGCCATGGACCATGGAAGAAGATATGATTCTGATCAATTATATTGCAAACCATGGTGAAGGTGTATGGAATACCCTAGCCAAATCTGCCGGTAATATTCCCTTCAACTACCAATATCTTTGTAACAAACAAACAAAAATAAATCATTTTTATATAGTAGTAACCTTGGTGATGATTTATATAAACTTATTTTAACGTACAAGATTCTTGCTAGGTCTTAAACGAACCGGAAAGAGTTGCCGGCTCAGATGGCTGAACTATCTGCGACCTGACGTTCGAAGAGGTAATATTACAGCTGAGGAAGAGCTCTTGATCGTGGAATTGCATGCTAAGTGGGGAAACAGGTACAATAATTCATCACTTTAATTTATATTCTATAGGAATTATCAGTTTTATCTTAAAAGTTATATAACCTATATATACATCATCAAAATAGTAGTTTTGACTAAGAAAAAATACACTTCTGATAGAGAGAGAGAGAGAGAGAGAGAGAGAGAGTCATGATGACCAGCAAAAAGAATGCAACAAATATGGCCACCTTATCAAAGCCCTTCGCAAGATTGGTTCTTGAATTTCATGGCCTTCAAGCTGGTTTTGATCTCGTATATATGTTTATATCATCCACTATATAGATGTTTTCATCAATTAGAAGGATGATACTTTAAAAAGGTGCATGTTTTTTCTTTTTGGTTTCAGCAATTTTCCCTAATAGGTGTATATGATGGAGCTGGGGCACATGAAATCTTTTCCAGATCCTCCAAGCAGTACTAGTACAAATAGCATGTCCTTAGGTCCCTCATCTCGAGCTAGGCATCCAAAAACCTTTTGTTTTCTTCATTCTTTTGAATTTCCTTGAGTACTCCTTTTTATCAAGTTGATCATATTTCTAAATCCTTCATATCTAACCCAAGTCTGACCCTTCTATGAAATCTAAAAATGGTTTTGTAAAAGAGCAAGGCTTGTGCAGAATTATTTGATTTTTGTAGTGTGCCATAATCATTCGGTTGCGATAGTAACTGGGGGTAAGGAGCATAGAGGATGATCCATATCCCCACTCCATGGTACAAATTTAATTCGTACTTATTAATTATTTATAACTTCAAAAAGAAAATGTAAAACATAAAAGGGTTATAAAATAAATCTAAAATCCCTATATCATATGAGGGATATTCTTTACCAATAGGGTTTTTTTTTAAAATTCCAAATATCTTTTATGTGTAAATATATAGGGCACGTTGAGCAATACAATTTTCCATTTTAAGCTGAACTCATACCAATTGGTCACATGTAAACCCTACCTACCACTTAGGAGAAAGAGACATTTTCTGAAGTAGACAGAAAACACATAGCTTTGGCACTTCATAGATATGGCTTGGCCCCCATATAATTTAAGTCATGCATTCCTAAAAGGATGGCTGCGATGCTTTCATGAATCAGCATGTGGACAAAGAGTTATCATTATTTCATCGTTATTGCTAGGAAAATAATACAGTTTTGAAGCCTCTTTCTCAAATATTTTTCCTAACTTCCTTAAAACATTTTATGAAACAGTTCTATGAGATTATCTTTTTCTCTCACTATGTAGGATTCACATGTCTATGTTCATCAAAAAAATGATTCACATGTCTATGCGTCCCTCAAAATACAATTCTATGAGATTATCTTCTCATATTGTATAAAGCCCACATATCTCTACAAGTCTCGCATGCTATGTGAGAGTGGGTTTTTAGAACCATTCTATAAGATAATTTCTTTTCCCATCTCTAAAAAAAGAGAAGGTAAATAAGTATTATAAACTCTAACGTGTACTGTAGGATGGTTTAATTTAATTATAGGCCAACCAAATCAAATGAAAGCTACACACACACACACACAAAAAAAGAAGAAAAAAAAAAAGAAAGAAAACTTTTCCTCACTAAATACTAAAATAAAAAGAATAAGAGAAAGATATCTGAGGCATTCAGTACGTAACTTGATCAATGATTGATGAGCCCTACTTACCCTAAATAAATAAATAAATATTGATTAGCTCCAACCTCAAGCAAGGCATCCTCTCCATTCCAAAACCTTGATGATCTAACATCAAATTGTCCTTATATAAAGTCCAACATAAGGACGACTTCGATTTTGGACCATGGAACATGGCTTGGAGTAAGTCACTATAATGACCTAAATGTTATCTCTCTCTCTCTCTCTCTCTCTCTCTCTCTCGGCCCCACCATTTATTAGTTATGGTATATGGTAGGTTGCATTTTTAATTACGTTGCTATCTTTGACATTTAGTTCTAGAAAGTAGAAACAACATGCATTGGAAAGTAATTATATATATATATATATATATATATATATATATATATATATATCCTCTATATTATATTTAAAATTCTGTATATACTTATTTTGTCATTTACTACCGCCGTTGTCCAACAAAGAATGATGGTCTGTTAATAATGACAGCTCTGTATCTAGGCGGCTATATTGCTTTAATTTATAAATTTTGACTTATTTGTCAAATTAAAATGGAAAAAGTTACACAATGGACAATGTGAATAGCACTCATCTTATAAACTATCTTTATTGTTCAGCATATCCATCCACTACTTGTCTCATCAAATAGTCGACATCTTTTAAATGATACTTTGATCTTTGTTATACCTTTTGTTAGTTCAAGACTTAGCTGAGTTCTGGATAAAGCTCATGTTTTGTGAGAATTTGAAAAGAGAATTGCCAAGAGTCTGATATCTTTGGTGTTTCAAACGAAAATATCTAGAGTTTAAACCCTTCTATTATGTTATAATCGTCTAATTATCCAAAGAAATAATTTTCTTTTACAAATTATTTACAAAATCAGGTGGTCCAAAATTGCAAAGCATCTGCCTGGAAGAACTGACAATGAAATAAAGAATTACTGGAGGACTAGAATCCAAAAGCATATTAAGCAAGCAGAGAATTTACAGGGACAGACTTCTGAGGTCAATGACCAAGCAAGTTCAAGCCAAGCGTCTGGCATGGCTGAACCTATGGATGTCTACTCTCCACCATTATACCAAAGAACAATGGAGCCTATTCAAGTCCCTTTACCCACTCCTGAATCAAATGAAACCTATTGGAGCATGGAGGACATCTGGTCGATGCAACTATTTAATGGGGATTAAATACAAGGATATACATATAATATATGATGTCTAAAATTCTAAACGATATTATATATTAATTAATTAGGCTTGTCTATAGTTTGAACTTCAGTACTTAACGTATGCTAATATATAATTATGGCTTGTAATAGGATCTTATACTCCTCTCAATTTCTTACTACAGTAAAATGAGTAATTGGCTGGCTTATTATCTCTTTGATACAAGAATAGAACAAAATTGAAGGAACTCAAGCCAAGACTTGATTGTCAAATCTTGGTAGATATGATCAAATGTGATGTCCCTTTCTCAATCTTTAGTACCCTCGAAAGTCATTCATATGATATCTTTTCTGTTATTATCTATCAGTTGATGCTAACCCCTAAATCCTAATTATTAGTTTGCTTAGCTGACCTAGAATTTATGCGATTGCTTATTAATGGACTGAAATTGATTTATCAGCCTTGATAAGGCTCAATTGATAGGAAGGCTCTTTAAGAATAGAGACATGTAGTTTATGTAGTTCATCATTCTATTATAATATTATCATAATTGTCACATACACAAACACACACACATAAAAGTGCTCAGAAGTTTAGAGAGGAAAAAATTCGAGTTTTAGAATTCGTAGCATATTGTAATTATTTAATAAAAAAACACAAGCTAGCCTGCTTTTGAAGTTTGAACAAAATCTATATGAATTTCATGATTTAAAATTTTGCTTAATATAATTTCTAAAATATTGATTAAAATTTTCCTAAACGTTTGGTACATTTCAATTAATATCTGGTGGGATATTCCGGATTCCGGGGTTTACATATGTATAGATGCTCCATTTTAATTTCTAATTTGGGAGAGAGAGAATGGCTAAGATATCTTAGAGCTTAAAGCCGGTTTCCAATAAAGAGTGATATTCATGCATGCGTATGAAGTTGGGAGGCATGGACATGCATAAACACATCCTTATATATGCCCATATCCCTTGATACCAAACTGAAGCCATAGGGAATTTGACACGTACATATATAGAAATGCAAAATAGCTATAGATGTCATGTTCCATCTATGCTTTTCATGAATTAATAATCCATTTTTGTATATAGTCATGCAGAATGAAGCATGACGTTAGCCTAACTCTTGCAAGTACCAATAGCTGCAAGGGAAGTCTTCACGTAGGTGTCCTACTGGTACCATACATACTTTAGTAAAAGGCGAAAGAATAATTCCTCTGGCTCACCGCACAGCCCCGTCTGGTGTCATATATACTAATCATAACTTCAACACGCATGTTGCAATTTTTGTTTATCGCTTTTACATATATTTATAATTTAATTTTTAACATTTATAATTAGACACATCAGAGTTAAGGTGTAAAAATTGTGTTGGTAGACTTTCTCTTCTTATAACTAAATTCACACGTTCTCGGGAAATTTTAGTTATTAAGAAATGTCAAAAGCAATAAGCATAGCATTCTACAAATTACCTCACCAAATGCCATGAGTTTCATGTGCCTCAACCACAACGCTTGGTATTTTTTTTTTCCGTCATCATTCATGTAAAAAAGTTAGGCCCTTTGATGACATTGGACTAGCATTTACAGTGAATACTGTATAACTCTTACTACAAATGCTATTGAGTCATTCTCAAGCCCCATTTCCTCGGATTTTGCATTGTCTTTATTTGGGAAAAGGAAAAGAAAGATGACAATTGTTGTAGGCTTTCATTGTCAAATATATATATATACGGAGAGAGGATCTCCATCTTTGAGCCACTCAATTTTTTTACTTTGTTTTTTTCGATCACATGTTTCATGTGGAAAATTCACTTCAAAGAGATAGTCTTCATGTGCAAGATAAGGAAAATTCACATGACGGGTCGGCCACGCATGCGTACCAATATTAAAAGTTTAGGAAAATGATGAAAAACAAGTACCCACTAGGCTTCATCTATCATAATCACTTTCTGGTTTGCTTTGTTTAAAAGATTTCCACATTGAATTTGGCTTCCGTTCAATACTTTAGTGTATTGTTCAAAAATGATTACTTGAAACTTCTGTGTTCGCCTCTATTGTGCTAAAATATTAGAGAGAAGCTTTAGTCTTTTAATCTAATATATTGATAATAATGGAAAAGGTTACTAATGGTGACATCCATTTTGATGTTAATTGTTGCAACTTGATGATTGTTCATTGTAAGATTTGATTGTAGACAGGTCATGATAATGAGTAGTTAGTGCTCCAACAAGTAATTTTAACCATAGTGTGATCGATGACCCTTGATAAACACATAGGGGTGATGACTAAAGTATATGCAAGATGAAAGTACTTATTCCACAAGAAAGGTCACTCTTATTATTACTGTATAAATGAGATGTTTCAAGGAGTTTGGAAACGTTTCGTGTTGTATTAGTACTATTTCCGCATGCATGTGCATGTGCATGTGTGTAATGTGAAAGCTTGAAATTGAGAATTCTTTCCTTTAATTACCACATACGAGTCATAATCTTTGATTTTCCTTTTCGGAAAAAGTTTGTCTACAATTTGAATTGGAGGAAATCTCTCCAAACTGTGACGTGTCCATATCAGATAGTGACACATGTCCAACCCAACTAAAGCTCAAATTCAAGAGTCAACTCTCGTTAACTCAAACGTTAGCTGCTCTACCGTTAATGGACTGAGCTATATTTCCCTCTCTTTATCAAAAGAGCAATTATTTCCCACCATAACCAAAACGAAAATGCTCAGTCCGTAAACCACACTAGTCACTCACACTCTCTCCGTCCCCTTCCTTCAGCCCTATACAGCTCAAATCCCTTCTCCATCTCTCTCTTTCGTTCTTTTCCCTCTCTCTCTTCAATTGATCTCAGCCGCACTCAACCAATGCTCCCTCCGCCTGTCCCCCCCGATCTTTCCATTGTTTCCGATAGTCCCACCCATCCACCACTCTTCACCATTCCACCCATCCAATCCCTTCCCTCTCAATTGGCGCCACTCCATCCAAACCTCTCTCATTCTGCCGTTCCCACTCCCTTCCCCCTTCTCTCTCTCTGCCTTCCCCATCCCCCACCCAACTTGTCGCCGCCGAGAACCACCTCTCCATACCCTTCTTTTTGTGGCAATCTTAGTGATGAAGACGATTATTTTCGAGGTTATCATTGTGATGAAGACAAAGATGATTCTTTTGGTGGTAATTTTTGTGATGAACTCAAAGATGACTCCTTTCGCAATAATCTCTATGACGAAAAATAGAGACGACTGCTCCACCTTTTTCAAGGTTTGTTTTCCATTAGCAGATTTGAGATTTTTATGCATTGGTTTGTTATTTCTATTGTTGTCCATTGTTTGTGATTGATTTTCAAAGTTTGAATATTGGAGCTTGCCTGATCTTAGTTGAGTTTTGTAGCTTCAAATTCTGGTGGAATTGTGTGTAAAACTTATATGTAGTACTATCTCTATTTAATTATCCTATTAGTTTTTGTTGTTAGTGATTACTGGTGGTATTTGGGTTGTTGTAGTTAAACTTTGATCATGGTGAAAACTCTTTTTAAGTAAATTGTAACTGAAAATATAACCCAGCAAGTTTAAATGGGAAATTTTTTTGAGGTTTTGTTTGTTTGGATTGGAAATCTTTGTATTAGTGGAAGGAAAATTGAGGCTTTTTTTTGGGTTGAAAAAACTTAGCTACAGTTTTACTTAGGTTCATGTAAAAACTGAGAAATCTCAATAGAATTGAGAGGATTTCATTGATTGAGAAAGAATTACAAAAATTGGGAAAAGAATGAATGAAATCAATACATAAGGTAGTGCTCTGTTTTATACACGCACAAAAATATATCTAACTCTCTAAAGACGCAAAAAAAAAAAGTTATTTGAAACTTCTAGAAACTATACACGTGTCAATCTTTGAGTAACAACCTCCTTGATTCATGGAACTAACTCCTTCAATGCTCTTGGATGAAGAATTCATGATGTGACACTGTCTTAATCAGTTCCAAGACTTCTGTGCTAATCAAGTCATCTGATGCAAGATTCATGGTCTGAGCAATGCACTCCTCATCAGCAAATGTTGCATTGCTTACTGCCCTCGTGGCTTGACCAGTGCATCTAGCATTAGTAACTGCTGCATTGCCTGCTATTCTTGTGGCTTAGCTAGTGCATCTCTCATCAGCAGCTGCTGCACCACTTGCTACCTCTGTGGCTTGGGTTATGCAACTCTATTGTGGGACGTTGCTTGCACTTTTAACAGTTCACTAATTAAATTCAATTATTTAGGGACAAATACATAGTTAAATTTAATTGGAAAACATAAGGTACAACGTTGAACCAAGTGTACCTAAGTTTTTTTCTTTTTTGTAATTGGATATCTAGAAAACAAAAGTATATACTTACTAAAACAAGTACTAATTTTAGCTTAGATTTGAGGCTTTCTTTGTTATTTGGAGTTAAGTTAACTATATGAAAATGTTAGTTTCATATATTTGTTGAAGTATTTGTTTCCTTTACTTTATTTGCTAGGAAATTAAACTTTTTTAGGTCGGACATGATAATTTTTCCTAACCATCAATGTCAAATTCTGAGTAAAATTTATATGGGGTTGGTAGAAAAGAAAACCATATCAACAAATGAACTTTAATATTTAGCAGTCACACTATTTTGCAATTTTAATCATGTCATTGATCTGTTGTTGTGCATCAGTTCATTTAGTAAAGCTTTTGAACTTTTGTTGTGATTTTAGAAACCTAAACACTCTTGATGACCCTTTAATTCATGCAAAATGGATGAATGTAAAGAAAGCCATTTCCGAGGAAACAAAAGTTGTAAAGCAATTAGATGTGGAGGAAACAAAAGTTGTAGCTTTGGTTTGGTTTTCCTTTTAGTTTCTTGGTTTAGTTGGATAGTTTATGTGTTGGGTTTTGTGGAGCTTAGTTGGTTATGATTTGATACTCTTTTTTTCTTGTCATCTACTGGGCGTGCCTCTTTGGGCCTTATTGTGTATCTACAGCCTTTTCCTCTACTAAATTGGTTTGTGTTGGCTAAATGGATATGCTAGGTAGCTTGTGGCTTTTATCACAGTTGGTTTACATGTTTTTTTTTTTCATATGCAAATTTATTTTCCTAATCTGCTTACTTTTTTTTTATTATTCAAAATTAAGGAGGCTCAAGTAGTACCTACTCATGAAAGCCCAAAAAAATCAAGCACTGCAATAGACGCTCCAAAAATTGGCATGAAATTTGATTGTGATGATCGTGCATATGAATTTTACCAAGATTATGCCCACCAAATTAGCTTTAGTGTATGGAAACAATTTATGAAGAGAGGAAATATGGAACAAGTCATAAGGAGAACATTTTGTTGCTCAAAAGAGGGTGAACGCGGTGTTGACAAATGCCAAGAACAAGTACATTTTCATCGCCCAATCTCACAAGCAGGTTGTTTAGCACAAATGACATGTCAACTTCAAAAAGATGGTATGTTAGAAGTTGTTTCTTTTCATGAACAACATAATCATGAGTTTGCTCCTTCATTAATGAAACTTATGTTAAGATCAAAAAAAAAAATTGCACCTGCTCAAAAAGCTATTGCAAATGATGCAGAGAAGTCTGAAATATCAATTAAACAAACTATAAATTTATTGAGCATGCAAGTTGGTGGTCATGAAAATCTTGGTTTTTTGGATTATGACTATAAAAATCATGTACATTGTAAGAGGAGAAAGGCTTTGAAGAAAGGTGATGCTCGTGCTGTGATGGAATACTTTCATAATATGCAATTAGAAGATGCATCTTACTTTTATTAAGTACAAGTTGATGATGATGGTCTAATATTGATCATATTTTGGGTTGATGCTAGATCAATAGTTGATTATGGCCACTTTGGAGATGTTTTGTGTTTTGATACAACTTATAGGACAAATCAATATGATCGACCCTTTGCTCCATTCATCGGGTTTAATCATCACAAACAAACAATCATCATTGGTGCAGCTTTACTTTATGATGAAACCATAGAGTCATTTAAGTGGTTGTTTATAACTTTTTTGAGTGCAATGTAGGGAAGCAGCCACAAACTGTACTTACAGATCAGTCTACTGCAATGGCTAAGGCAATAGCAGAGGTATTTGTTGAATCGAATCATCGTTTGTGTATGGCATATGCTACTAAGAAACTAAGTCATGTATTTCATTCATCAAAGCAATTTGTAACTGATTTGAGCAATTGTATATATGATTATGAAGATGAAGATGAATGGCTAGTTGCATAGAATAATATGTTTGAGAAATATAATCTTACTAATAATAAATGGTTGTGTGGGATATTTGATTTAAAAGAAAAATGGGCCATGATATATGGTCGGCATATGTTTACTGTGTTAGGATGTGTACCCTTAAATCCTATTGTATGATGATATGTATGATATTATGTATGACTTAATGTTATGATTAATAAAGTTGTTTTATTATTATCTAAAATAATGGTAACATGAATATTTGGACATTATCATATAGTCCATGCGATGCATAGTATGTGATTTATGTGAAAAGTTACAGAAGATATAAATCACAAGTTCTTTGTAAACTCAGAATTATAGTTCGTAGTCGGTGATGAAATTGGGCATTTCATCTGCGAAGACTATAATATATCAACTAAGATAATTTGTCTTGATCATGGAAGTGGAGACTTCTAGTTGGTATGTTGATATGTTTTAAGAGTTAAGACTTATTAAACTGGACTGCTGTAAGATTTATTATTCTCTTAACAACTGTCAAATGAATAATAAATCTCACGACTTCTATTTGCATGAACTCTTAATCCTGAGAGAATAATGGACCTGATCATGAGGTGTAGGTTGTTTTGATATATCAGGAGTGAGATCTAAAGTCATGATCAAAACCTCAATATGTTGAGCAATCACATTTAGTATTGATGGAACATATATTCTCAAGATGGAATTCATAATCTCTTAATGGAGATATAAAATATTCCTTTGAGATAAGTATAATAGGTTTGGTTATTCAGAGTGTTAGGCCTAACCACTTTAATAAGGAGATACTAAAGTATATATTTATGAAATTGAATTTCATAAATATATGATAAATAACTTAAATGATTAAACCGGGTACTCAAGGATCAAGATGTAGTAATCTTCAAAGTGGCAGTCTACATTCATAACTTTGTATTACTACAAATATTTTATGAAGGGGTTGCATGTATAATAAAGTCTTGGGATATAATTTATTAATAAGGCCTAAAGTGCAATTATATTTATATAGTGGTATTAAATATAATTAATAGTAATTTTGGACTTGTCAAGAGTTGACAGAAAAACACAAGGCCCATTGTAGTTAGTGTCTTATTAGTCCCTTTTGGTCCCACTCTAAGCCACACACACTAAAGCCCAATTAGAAAGGCCCAATAGGCCAGCCCAATTAGATAATCAGTTAGTTATAAAGAGAAAAACATACATAATTTTTTATAAGAGAGACATCATTGTGAAATGGTGTGTATGTATGAGTGAAGCTACTCGATTATTCTCCCTTGGAAACTGATTGAGAGACCACACTTCTTGGGCGTAAAGTGGAATTGGAGTGAAGATTAAAAGTGTTCTCAAGTACTTCTAATCTTTTTTTTTTTTGAATTTTACCACACCAAGGTACGCTATCTTGTTCTTAAATTCTGAAATTTACATAGTGTATGTTGTCAATCATGAATAAAATAGATCTATGTTTGTTGCTTTCGCTGTGTGTTTTGTATGAGATACAAAACCAGATTTTCCAACATATTAGCTGATATGAAAACCATCCAACATAGTGAGTCAATGAATAATGTATTGAAGAAATACTTGAAATCGAAATATAATTTTTTGTCTTTTTTGGGATATTACTCTAGAGTCTTGGCTGATAGGATACGTCAAGAAGTACAAGCTGAGTTCAAAATGAGGCAGACAACACCAGTTTTACAACTTGATGTAGAGATGTTGAGACATGCTGTAAAGTTGTACACCCCAAAAATGTTCAAAATGTTTCAAGATGAATATATGAAGACGGGGGATTGTAAAATTTTCAAGGTTAGCAAATCTGATACTATCATTGAACCTTTAAAGCATGGACACAAAGAATGGACACAAGATGCAAAGGTTGGTTCTATCAAGAACTATCATGGTGTTGATATTAAAGGTAATGCTTACGAGTCATTAGGAAAACGTTACTCTCATTTATGTCACAATTTTCATGAAGTTTCCATACTTGCAGCAGAGTCTGAGAAAATGTATGATTATGCCAAAAGATGTTTTGACACATTATTGAAGGATTTGCAAGAAATGAGGAAAAAATGTTATCCCCTTAGCATGGAGGATCAAACAAGGGTCCATGATGAAGTTGTTCTTGGAGATGTTTTACAAGGTGAAAATGGATGCCAATCCCATGAGGACATAACTTTTCAAGATATACGTGGGATTAAAACAAAACCTACTATTGGACATTCAAAATCAAGGTTGAAAGGTGTGTTAGAACGACCAAGAAATCCTAAATCTCAAAGAAAAAAGGCATGTGAGTCAAGACAAGTTCAATCACTTGGATGCCTAAATAAAGTAAGATATGCTACATTGCACTATAATATATGAATCTATATGTCTATAAATTTATTTTAATTTTATGTGACAATTATTCTTTGCACATGCTATAGGCCAATTCCTCAATTGACATTAATTCTCTTTAAGAACATAGTAATGTTGAACAAGTTTCACAATTGGTGGATAATTTCACTCAGGTATGAATCTTTGGGTTTGAAATTTCAAGTTTCACAGTAAATGGAATTAGATTTATTTGAATTTTGAAATTGTTTGGGAGTCGCTTGTGTTTTGGATGGTGATTAAACAAGGCTTAGATAGAGCTGCTTATACTTAAGTCTAGATTTCATCTCCTAAAATCTATTATTCCTTTTATTATCTTTATCCTTTTTTTTTTCAACTTGTAACACTACTTAAATTCTAGTGCTATCTACATTTTCCTTTTAATGAAGTGCTATCAAAATGCCAACTTATGAAAAGCCCACTGCTCACTTGTAATTTTTTGCTTGTTGCATTTTTTTGTTTTTTTTGTTTGGCTGAGTGGTTGGAATATGTGATGAGCCACAAATCAGTAAATAGCAGTAGATGGGGTAGTTCTTTTGATCACCACAAGATTGGTTTGATAATCTTGATAGCTTTTATGGAATGCATGCTGATGGTAACAAAATGAAAACTAAGATTTCCAATGCCAATTTTCAAAACAATAATCCAACAACTTCTCTCATTTACAAAAGCACACTTCCCTGAGGTTGCTAGGGAACTCATCTTCTGATGATTCATTTTTCCTTTCCAAACAGAAAAGATCGAGGAATTTAAGTCCATTGGTCTCAAACAAGTTTCACATTAATTCTCTTGAAGAACTTAGCCATTTGATAGATAGTATTTTAAGAAGTTCCACAATTTCAGTAAGGTTTGGTTTTCTTTTTCATAGGAAATCTGATCACACTTTATCCATCTCTTGTGCTTGGGGGAAGCAATGAATGTGTGTTAGAATTGTACTTGGAATTTATAAGCTAATCTTGCATCTCTCCCCCCTTTTCCTTCCCATAACAAAGCCTAATTGACTATGTGGGAGAATTAGTTATAAGAATTAGTTTATATATATATATATGGAATGAACACCTCACTACTTGAAATAATAAGATAAATATGTCATTGATGTAAATTTGTTAACATGTAAAATGTAGGAATTTGTCTTTTGTAGTAATTTGGTTGGACAAGACTATGTTGTTGGACAAATTGTTGAGACAAATCAGGTATGTATATTCCTGGTGATTTTTGCTACAACTTGAACCTATATTTTTCCTAAGTTTTTTTTTTCATACATATACTTATATTTGGTGGCATATTTGCCAGTTTCAGTAGCTCCTGATGATAATTTATAATCCTTGAAGAGCACCATATTAGAGACTTTTTGAATTATATTTTTGCAAAGCATGTCTTACTTGGCAAGCTAGTCAATATTTTTGGACAATTTTTTGCACAACTAATGGACAATATATGGCACATACAAATGACAGCTAGTGGACAACAACATATTGGACAATTTTTTGGAAATAATATCTCACAATTTTTGTAACTAATGAAGCTACTCAAACATGTTAGGTTCTATATTTGCATGTTTGAGTAGCTTCTAGTTAGGTACTAAGATATATGTAAAATGACAAATATTTTTAAATGCAATGAAAATGTACATTTCTATATGTTAAGAATCTAGGGATAATTACACTTTGCCCACATGTGGTTTGCCTCTAATTCGATGTGCCTACCCATGGTTTAAAGTTTGACACTTTACCCACCTATGGTTCCCATCATTACTCTGCCGTAACCCACCTCTCCCTCAGCCGTTACTCTAACACTAAATATGTAAAAAAATCAAATCCCAAACAGATCAAAACAAACTCAATTAAGTCTTTATGGTAATGACAATTACTCAATTGACTATGCCTTCTTTGATGGAGTAAGCCAGCCCGTTGTTGAACGAAGAATGAAGAACAGAGTGCTCAAATATTCTCTTTTCCAACATTTCTAATACACACAAATTCAACTAAATACAAAAAATTTCATCACAAACATCTCCAAATCCAGTAAATCAAAACCTAACCAAATCAATAATAAAACATAAAATCATCCAAAATAACCAACAAAGCTATAAACTTCACAGGTTGAACACTGATTACACCACTGCTACCACCACCACCGGTCGAAAACCTAGATCTTTAAGGCTCTCTCAGTTCAAACTCTTGATGTCTGGTCCTCTCCTCTCTCTCTCTCTCTTTCCCTCTCTCTCTCTCTCTCTCTCTCTCTCTCTCTCTCTCTCTAACACATCATCTTTATCTCTCTCTTTAAACCTATGGTTGAAAACCCAGATCAGTAGTGATTATGTGGGAACGAAGTGAGCGGAGCGCAGAACTTGGAGGTCTTGCTGTTGTTCAGCACGTAGAGCGGCTCGATCAAGTGGTCGCGAAGGTCTCAGAGGCGAATGAACTCGGATGAAGTCACGGAGGTCCCAGTTGAGTTTGGCCTTGTGGGTCTTCTTTATTTGGATAAATTTCTTGTCTATTGATATGAATTCCCCAGATCCTTGTGGGTCTTCTACATGACTTGTTGATATAAATTTCTTGTTTGGATAAACCCAGATCCTTGTGGGTCTTTTACATGACTTGTGCTGTCAGATTGAGAGATGAGGGGAAGCAAACAGATGAAAATTGATATTCACCCAAAAAAGGAGAGAGGGATTAAGAAGATAAATTTAAGATTTAAAGCAACTACAAAGTAACTTTATTCATGTTGTACGTCTCACTCATGAGCTGAGTGTTAACAGTGAAAGGTGCAATATTCTTAGAAACTGGACAATCTGAATCATTAAGTCAGTGATCTTGTGTAGGTTGATCTGGGTTTTTTTTTGGGTATGTTCTTCGTGTTCAAGATTTGTGTGAATAGAGAGAGAGACAAATATCACTTTTTGATCTCTCTCTTGCATTTTTGTGCTATTTTTTGTTTTGGGAGGAGAGAGACATAAAGCTTGAGCAAAAATACCTATTTACCCTTAATTTTAACAGAGGTGGCTATGGCAGAGTAACGGTGAGAACCACAGGTGGGCAAAGTGTCAAACTTTAAACCACAGGTAGGCACATCGAATTAGAGGCAAACCACAGGTGGGCAAAGTGTAATTATCCCTAAGATCTATATGTGCATAATTCACTGTTGGTAGAGGTGAAAAATTGAGGCAAATATCTCCTACTTTTCAACAATGATATCTGCATTATGACTTAAGTTGTGCTCATCTCTAAGAATATCAGCTAAAGCACATTTCATATACAAAGTCCAATGGAATTTTTTTTTTTTTTTTGGGTTAAAAGATGATAACATTAAACTAAAAAGCTGCATCTAGTTCAATACAAAGTTTGTTAAAAATTACACCATTACAATCATCCTCCAAAGCCTTAGCTAAGTCCACAGGTGGACTTGTAAACAAAGTGAATCTAGTTCTTGGTCAGCACCTATTCTAGCCATCAAATCAGCACCTATTTTGATAAACTCCAATTTTGGTTGTAGATCTCCATAAGCAGATTTGGATTTGGATTTTTCCTGTTGAAGACGTATGAATTTTCACTCTTCCATATACTCCACACAGCAAAGTTGAAATAACTTTTGTCTTCTCCTTCATTTTCAGTTCTTGGTTTTCTTTTCATTTTCCTACTTACCCTTGCTTACATCCGTCCTCCCGTTCCATATATGTTGAAATAATCATGATAAAAAAAATAAACATCTTATAGATGCAAACATTACATGATATGACATATATGATAAAAAAAAGAATAAATATAATAAGGCCAATGGCGAATACAGTTTTCAAACATAACTTATTGAGGGATAAAAGCAACATGAGAGCTTCTAAACCATAGTATAGACACTTGTATTAGCTAGTCCCTTTCTACAAAAATACACTACTCAAACCACATGTACATGTCAAATAGCCCATGGTTTTTTTTTTTTTTTTGGATAATGGGAATTATATATAAATGAACCAATGGCACTCAAATTTGTAACATTACGAAGTCCATTTCAAAGTTTTGTGCAACATTTCACAAAGGAAAATCCAGCAATTCCATTTTATACATTATGGTTCTTGATTAGTGTTTTTCTCTGGTTTGATTTAGACTTTAATCGATCTATTCAAAGAAACTTATTTTAACATTTACGAAGCAAAAAATAAAGTTTGAACTTTATACCACCTTTAAGCCTTTATAGACATCTAGCATCAACAATTTTCAAAATCTCAATTATGACAATAGATTAGACAAAATAACATGACTTAGCACCTTTAAGCCTTTGACAATTGTGATCACAATACATTAAACAATGTTTTCTTAACAGCTTGTATCTCCCAGCTTGGTATTTGCTTTTCATAATAAAGGCTGCAAACCTAAGAGCTACTATTGAGAACAAGTGCCGCGACTTTGTCTTTCAAAATACAAAGTACAAGACTTCACAAATTGCTGGATAAAGGATTAGGAATTTCAACTAAGCCATCCAAACATAACATCCTATTGCATTTTGGTTCCCCATTCAATCATTGCATGAAAAGTGCTTAATGCATTTACATATAATACAAATATATATATATATATATATATATATATATATATATATATATATATATATTTTCAAACTACTAATTAACACATCACAATTTTAATGTCTACACAAACTATGAAAATCCGCAAAAGCATGAGTTTGAACTTTGAAACCATTCCCCTAAGTTTGCTCTAAATTATGCAGTAACAGGGAGTATTGGCTAATTGTTTCTACTTTAACACAAGTCTGTAATGGCCTTTCAATTTTCCTATCAATTTTTTATTTTCATTCTCATTATGTTCTTTGTAATCCTTCCTAAAACCCCACCCAGCAAGCAAGGAACTCCCTTATACAACAGTTGGCTGACAACCCAAACTCCACCATCAAATCCTCCCCCAAGAAACCTGCCACCCTCCTTCACAACTTTCTAGTATCCCACCCAATTACCACCAGTAATCAAAGTTTAGTTACACGCATTCACAATGCATAATTTTAAACAAAACAAATGTGAAGTATGAGCTTAAAACAAAGAAGGTTTTACAAGAGGGGGCAAAAAACCTTAGACTGGCCCATAAAGGATAAACAGGAGTAGCAAAGAAATCTAAAAACACACACATACACACCCACATTGCCAATAGATAAAAATGGGTACCTTTAATAAGGGAAATTTCATTGACATTAAGTTAATCATTGTCTTCGTCTCTTCTGCATCTGGTGCAAAATCCAAATACTCTCCATTTGCCAACAATAATTCTAAAACTTGTTGGAAATTAGGGGATTTTCCTTTGCCCACTTCCACAAGCATTCCTTCCTAAATATACCTGTTCCAGTTCCATAGAAACATAACGACATTACTTCCAAACAAAAAAACCATTCTGTCTCGTCCTTTACTTTCCTTTCATCAAAATAAAAATTCAGCAACTAAGAACAAAAGTTATAATTTAAAAATTCAACATTTCATCTTGAAAGACGATGGTCCAATGGCCCAACATCTGCATTGATTGAGATAAGATCCCTTTTACGCCGAACTTAGAAAGGAAAACAACTACCCCTAAATTTCTTTACTTTCTTGAGCAACCAATATGAAAGATAAAGAAATAATAACAATCAAGATGAAAAGGGTTGATGGAAACTCACAGCTGAGCAGGGTGAATCTGCGTATCAACTTGCGTCCTAACTGCTATTAACAACAACATCACAACTATAGGAAGTAATATCTACTAGAAAATTTCAACAAACAAATTCAAAAATTTTGTGTTTAATTGATCAAAAATTGGGTGGGACTAGTGGAGGTAGCATTGGTTGGGGCTGGAAACGATCGAATAAAGGGAGAAAGGGTCTGGAACAAAAGAGAGGGATGGGGAATCGATTTGCATTGAGAGAGAGAGAGAGAGAGAGAGAGAGAGAGAGAGAGAGAGAGAGAGAGAGGGAGGACTGAGCGTTTAGGTGATGGTGGTGAGAAATAATTAATTATTTTTTTAATAAAAAAAATATGGAAAAGTGGCTAACGTTTGAGTTAACAAGAGTTATCTCTTGAGTTTGAGTTTTAGTGAGGTTGGACAAGTGTCACTCTCTGATATGGACATGTCACAGTTTGGAGAGACTTCCTCCAATTCAGATTGCAGAGAAACTTTTTCCTTCCTTTTCATATTTCTTCACCTATTCCCTATATGTAATTGGAAAATTAGAACCTAATGAAAGAGATGCCACGAAATATAAGCTACTTTACCTCATTCATTCTTGATTACCTTCCAATATTTTGGAAGAAACATTGGGGAGTTTGGTATATATTGTCCACTAAAGAACCTTAACTTAGAATCCTCTAGAATTTTTAAATAACTTGCCAAAGAAAAGTACAAGTAGCTACATACAGGTACAGAACCAGGATTCAAACTTGGGGGTGCCAAAGTTCTTTGTTCAAGAATTTAAAAAATTTAGAATATTAATACTAAAGGTTGACAACAATGCATTATTAGCATTAATTTTTGTATTTTTTTCTTTTTTTGAATCAATAATAGATATTATAATAAAAAATAAATTAATGCTAATAATGCATCATTAAAGTAAATTTTTAAAAGATACCAATTGATCCAAGTGAGCAGTAGATATTTATAAAAATAAATTTTTTTCATGGATTGAGATAAAGACACCAACATATCCAAGTTGCTGGTGACACTAATTGGTGTGTGGCTGGATTGATTAGCAGCATAGAAATTGTCTATGTGACTATGGGGTGGAGTTACTTGAGAGGGATAAAAAACTCTCAAATGAGAGGTAGAAATTGAGTAGAGGTTATTAGATTTTTGTGATTTGTTTTGCTAGGATTTATAATTGATTTTTTTTTTTTTTTTAACTTAGACCGTGTCCAAAGAATTTTTTTTTATTATTATTAGAATATGTGAATTGTATTGTAGAATTTCTTTATTGTCTGGATTTGTAAATTGTCCAAATGTTTAGTTAAATGTTTTTCTTGATATTCGTAGGACAACTAGAGAATGGATTATTTGATAATTTTTTTCATTTTTGTTTTATAGGTCAACTTGTAAATTATTTGGGAGAGGGGGGCCAACTATATTAATTTTAGAGCCAAAAGTATATTTTTTAAACTAATATATGTACTAGGGAATTTTTTTTCAAAGGTTGGAGGGGGTCATGGCCCCCTCAACCCTAAGGTAGTTCCATCCCTAGCTATATAGACGTGTGGAGGGGAACAGGGTTTCATTTTTAATATCATTATTTTTTTTTTCTACATAAAAAATTTATAAAGTCATATTTCCCAAGGTGTTGAGTAAAAAGTTTTCATGTCTAAAAAAGAACTCAAATAATTATTAGTATTTTTTTTAAATTCTTATAATTTAATGAGTGCAGTTGACACTTTCTAATATTTGTAACACATACAAAGTTCAAATCACTTTTTCCACCCTTGTAATTATCGGATTATAAAAAATAAATAAATACAAAGCTTGGACTAACTTTGCTTTAACTAAAATAGTTGACTTGGAAAATATCTGAAATATGGCCAGCATCATCAAGTCCTCAACAAAACTCGGGAACAATTCTTAATTAAAATAAATAAATAGATAATTAAAATCTAGGAAATTAAAATCACATTATCACGAAAACAAAAATGTATTAAAAAACTCTAATTAATTTATGACTAGATGTCACCAGATCGCCTCCTCCATTAATTTCCCACCATCAGATTTCTAGAGAGAGAATCTTTTTTTTTTCTTCTAATAACCCTCCGATTAACAAATTTTGTTTATGCCTAGATTGCCCTAAGAATTTTCTTTAATCACATCAATATATTGGGGTTTTTGAGCATTGTACACATCTATAAGTTTACTTAAATAATTCAAATGATAGGAAAATATTTATCTAATCTCAATAATAAAATGTTAAAAAAAATATTTTTAGTCAGTATTGATCAATTTTCATATTTATTTTGTTTACTTCCAAACTAATTAATTATTAAATTGGTTATTACTTCATCCTAATTTAACCTTTGGTCTGACTTCAACACCTTGATCCCCATTCTCTTTCTAGTTTATTTAACGATTCAGCTTTTTAAACCATATATAGTATGAGGAGGATAGGAATAAAAAAGTATTTGGAAAACACTATAGTTTAAAGACATTAAACACTATAGTTTCAAAAGTAACAAACTCTAGATCTAATATTTCAAATAAGAAATTAAATTGTATAATTTTCAAAAGCAACCAATTAGATTTTAAGATTTGAAAAAATTATCAAATTAATTAAATTCGAACCCATTTAAATTTGAATTAAATTAAACATAATACCCAAAATTAGAGATCACAAATAAAGGCATACAGAAAATCAATTGGAGATGTGAGATTGTGGAAAGTACTCACTCAAAAGTCACAGCAGCTTTGGGCCTTTGGCTAAAGCTCCAATAAAAAGATTTCCGCATGATGAAATAATAAAAACTAAAAAAAAAAAAATCGCTTCCATCAAAACAAGATCATTAAAAACAAAATATAACACGTTATTTTATGGGGAATGTTCCCCCATTCAAAATCACTTATTCTCTTTAATTTTTAGTCAAATATTATGTGATTTAAATGGATTTTTTTAAGATCATTAGATTTTTTTTAAAATTACTTGTGTCACTTTTGCTTTAAAGTCAGAGAAAATTGAAAATTTTTAAATGGGAAATGTTTTTATCACGTGGCCTCTTATCTCCGTAATAGTTATACAACAAAACATTTCCAATCATGTACGAAAGACAATAAAACGTTCCGTTTGTATTGTGTTCCTGTCTCGTATTCATAAAATACAATTTATGCCAAATTTCAATCCGTATTTCGCAGTATATACAAAAACAATAAACACCTATACAATCTTATCTTTATTAGCATTTTCATTCAATTTTCAGCATGTCACTACTTTCTGTTGGCAGTTATAACAATAGGTTTATGTTATATGGTAGTTGATTCTATGCATTGGCAAGAATGATCAGTAATGCAAATTAAAGCAGTGCTAGATGATAGAATCTTATATATTAAGCTGAACTGTGCTGTGAAGCAAGTTAAGAATCAAGCTCTTAAACATGTCAAGTCTAAACGACATGTTGTGAAGAGTATAGCGCGCATCATGCATGTCATTTGTCTTAACAAGGTTAGGATAATTGGAAGCTGCAAGCTATATCAATTACTGGTTGTAATTGGTGGTTAGTTACTGTTCCACACTCTTTGGATGTTAAATATTTCATACAATATTCATACTTTTAAGTCATATATCTACATTTTACACATGATATAAAAGAGTATGAACATAATGCGAAAGAGTGTGAACGCTCTTAAATACAAAAGAATTAGTAAAACCTTTGCCTTTTGTTTTATATTTTACCCTGTGTTGCATTTAGAAATAATAATCTCTATTTCTTTGGCCAGCATCTAATTTCTTCTTTCATTCATATGTACATTAAGTCAATGACTCTATGTAGAAAAAAAAATAGTAAACCCATGTCAAATGCTAATTAAATAAACCAAATGTCATGGCCTTTTCTTGGATGGAACCCTAGAACCATTCCTTAAGGAGAGGAGATTAAGGTTTCTAGCTTTTAGGGTGGCTGGCAGCTAGGGAGGTTACGTTAGAGACTCTCATCCCATGCCTACATAAAAAAAAAAAAAAAATACTATATAAGTTCTATAATCTAAGATTCTATATAATCTACAGAATTTCTCCCTTAATGGACTGCCCACATTAGCACCATTTGGGTTTGGATGGGCCCAACTTATATGGCTCAATACTAGCATGAAAGCTTTCTAGTATTTTTGTCTGTTTGTTTTCTTTTTCCCCAAGAAGGCAAGAATTGGAGCGTGGATAAGTTCAACAAGAATGGGTGTGTGGTAAAGGTGTGAAGCCTCATCCACATTTTTTTTCTCCGGTAAAGGAAGCCTCATCCACAATTCAGTTACACAAGGCCTTAAATATATATATATCGAAAATGTTATATCTATTATATTTTCACAATACTTTTACAACAATTCATAAATGACAAATTATTATTAACGAGTTACCAATAGGCCAAAAAGTAATTTTATTAATATATTCAAATTATAACCAATAATAATTTATTATTTATAATTTGTAATGAAAATATTGCGTAGATATATTACTTGCATGTTCTATTCAAAACTCCCAATTTATCCATCACCTCCAACTCAAAGTTGATCCTCATATGTTCAATCACCATCATCATCGTTCCAATTCCCAACAAAATCAACCATCCATTATCCCATCGCTACAGCCAAACGTGTCACCACATGACTGGCTAGATCCACCTTCACTGGTCCCACAACCACATAATCACCCTTCTGAACCTCACTCACAAAAACACAACCATCGCAACCCCAAGTCCACAACAATGGAATTTCCAAATCGAAACCTGATAATCCATTAATGCTTCAAAACGTGTCCCCACCTTGATTGGTCAGCATTTTCATACACCATACATCTGGAAGCACAGAAGATAAAAGGGCAGTATGGTAAATTAGATATTGTCAACATCATAGAAATTTTGGATTAAATATTGGTTTTTTGTTTTCTTGGGGTTGTTTACATATATATGTGTGTCTTCAAAGCAAGCGCTACCCAAACATAAAAATTCAACACCCTCAAATACAAAACAATAAAGCAGAAGATACACAGTGAGTTTCAAAGAGAGAGAGAAAATGGGAAGGGCATTTACGTATGTGATTCTTGGAGGAGGAGTGGCAGCTGGGTATGCAGCTCTTGAATTCACAAAGAGGGGAGTCTCTCAAGGTGAACTCTGCATAATCTCTGAAGAACCAGTAAGCCAATTCTCTCTCTCTCTCTCTCTCTCTCTCTCTCTCTCTTGTTTATTTCATGACTTTGAAAGCTTCAATGCGAAAGTGCTATGGATTACAAGTATTTTTACAGGTTTCTTGTAAATCTTATTAGCCAAATTACCAACTTGGCTCCACCTCATGCAATCTTACAACTAAGTAATTAACTAACTTGACCATTCTTGATTATGAGGCTAACTTTGTGATTACAAGAATTACACCTATAGTTAATGTTTGGGCTCATTACATTTAATGGGTAATCATTATTTTGATTTAGTTGTGTGTGTTCTTATTGTGTTCCAATATTTGGTTTATAATATAATATAGTTTGTTTATATGGCTTTGTATGAAATATAAATGTGATTAAAGAATAAATTTTTATTATGAGTTTTAGAGGGGGCTTTTGTTGATTCTTTTTATCATATTGTTGAGTAATTTGAATAGCAACAGTCTCGCATTAGTTTATCATGTTCTACTTGCTAAATGCTATTAGCTGATTTGGGTATTTGGAATTGTGAACTTCCAAATCCAATATATGCTTTAATACATCCAGGGCACGTTTATTTCAAATTTAACCATAAATTGTCGCTTTGTTTGTTTCTTCAAGCAATAGTGCTAATATTTCGATTGAATTGCAAGTTGCTTAATAAGTATGCACAGTATAATTCACTCAAAAACAAAAAAGGGATGTCATTTTCAAATATTATGTAGCTGATAGCTTTCATGATACGGGTCTGCAAGGATAATCTGAATCTCATTAGTAAACTGTTATTCTTCTTTTCCATTCTAGAAGGCCTTTTCATTTTGGTTTAATTCACAATTTGGTATAAGTGATAAATTTATAGCTTTGTACAAGCTATAATTTAGTGAAAAGTGCTTGTGGCAAGACTGATGGTCCTGATTTATCTAAATTTTTAATGATCACTTGAACTTTGGGGTACTCTACTATATAATGTAGAAGAAGAGATATTACTATCTATTGGTGCATTTTCACAGTACCAGCAATTTTCAACAGGTCCTTTGATTGGACTGGATATCAGTATTTGTGAGAACTGTAGTTATGCCATATAAATTTGATAGATATTATGTGTATTGGTATTTGTGAGAACTGTATATATGTATTATTGAGAGTGCCATGTGAGTTGGATGGAGAGATTTGTGAGAACTGTAGTTATGCCATATACATTGGAAAGGATATTATGTGTTTTGGTGTTGCTAGGGACAGAGCAATACACAGAAACTAATAAGCCTCATTCGTTGCAGTAGATGATAGTTGTAAAATACAAGATATTGAATTCCTCATGTCTTGTATTTTGTTTGAGTTGTTTTTTGGATATGAGTTACGTTTGTAAAGAAAAATGTTGTCATTTTAAGTGTAATTTTCTGCCACATCTCTTTCAGGTTGCACCTTATGAGAGACCTGCATTAAGCAAAGGCTTTTTACTTCCTGAAGGTATGCATTCTCATTATAACACTTTGTGAACTCACTGTTTTCTTAAGTATTTTCTATCACTAATATTTTATGATTCTTACTAGCGAAGATGAAATCTGCATTTGTTAATAAATAATGTTTTTGGAACTTCGTCATTTGTTAATAAAATTTCAAGAGAAATTTTATTAATCAATCAAATTGTCCCCATAGGAGTTCAATCTTGTGCTTGTATATACTATGACTTAATGCTAGTTGACTTGGGAAAGCCCAATTATTGAATTACAAAATTACCATTGAGTATAGGAAATTAATAAAACAACCTAATTAACTGCTAAGACTTAAAATAACATACAATTGACTTCCAAAAATAAATAAAACTAACCTTTTCTAAATATTTATTTTCACTTCCTGCATCAAGGTCTCCTCATAAATTTTAGTCGGTCAGTCATGTATGACTGAAATGCTTTCAGTACCTTCATGTTAACTAGTTTGATTGGGTATTCTGTCATGGTTCAGATATCCTTGTGCCTGTGGCCTGTGATTTTTCATTTTTACCCTCAATTTCACCATAGTTAACCATGGAATTAAATCATTCTGTTGGGCAAGGACAAATTTCTGCGTAGCACAAACCACAAATCTAAGAAAAACCAGAAGCATCCATAATCTCTAAAATGTTCCTTTTCTGTGATTGCACACATACATTCTTGAAAAAGGCTTCAATAATATTTTTTTGTGAATTATGAATTATCCTTGTTTCCCTGCTTAGGGTATGACTGCATGATGTTTAGAACTTTCATAAATGCATATGGATAGCAAAGAATCTTATCTATTTTATGTTAAATTTTGGCTTCTTGTGCCTTATTAGGTACAGAATCTTGTAGCTAAATTTTTTGTGCATAAATTTTGGAATTTCTTCTGTAATTCTTAGTAAATTTTTTAAAATAAATTTTAATTTGTAATAGTTAAATTAACCTTAAGAATTGGTTGAACCCATCAAAATTTTGCTCTGTTGGTATCTGGACATCGCTTTGAATACCTCAAGGGTGAGGAATCTGAAGTTCTAGGGTAGCACTTTGGCTGGGGTGGGAATTAATTTGTTTCCTAATGTTCTCAATTGATAGGCAAATGCTGATTATTTCCTGCTTGATTTTCCCCTTTTCCTTTTGTCCTTCCTGCTAAAAATCTGAATTGGTTACTGAAGTAAGTTTAAAGATGCAGCTCGTGCACGGCTTCCATCATTTCATACATGTGTTGGTGATAATGAGGAAAGGTTAACTCCAAAGTGGTATAAGGAACATGGTAATCATTTTCTCATCCTATGCTCTTTTTAATCACAGATACTAATGAGAATTGTACCAAGTAGCATGACCTTTCTCTGCATATTTGTTACTTTTGGTGTATGTTTCTGCACAATATTTAGCATTTATTTGGAATTTGGCTCTTTCCATAGGAATTGAGTTAGTTCTTGGAACGCGTGTCAAGTCTGCTGATGTAAGGCGTAAGACACTATTAACAGCAACTGGGGAGACTATAAGTTACAGGATTCTTCTTGTTGCTACAGGTGCTCGGGTATTGGAACTATTCTAATACTTCTCTTGCTTTTAGCGCTCAGTTGTTCTTAATAATGTTAATAATGCTTAAAAGAAGTTTACATATAAAAAGGGGAATATTTTTGCTTGGGAAAGTGACAGATTTGATAATGACATTGTTTTCCTTTGTATTTGGTAACAGTTGTGACATCAATATCACTTCTCTAGGAAAAATATGAAATTGGATTATAAGATGTACTAGACCTAAACAAACACTGAGTTTTTTGGGGTGTTACTTTTTCACAATTTTGGTCCTTCTGTTATAAATAAGGCATTATGTCAAAAGAATTGATTATAATTTTATCAAAATAGTAAGAATGTGTGTAAAAGTGTTTGGCCTATCAAATTTTCAGAAGTCCTGAAGTTTATTGATATACTAATGGGAGTGGCTTTCTCACTTTTATTGATTAGTCTGAGTTGAATGTAGGCTTTGAAGCTTGAAGAATTTGGAGTGACTGGATCAGATGCTGAAAATGTGTGCTATCTACGAGATTTGGCTGATGCAAATAGAATTTTTGATGCAATGCAATCCTGTCCTGGTGGGAATGCTATTGTCATTGGTGGTGGCTACATTGGAATGGAGTGTGCTGCATCTTTGGTGATAAATAAAATAAATGTAACCATGGTTTTCCCAGAAGCACATTGCAGTAAGTGCTTCTGTTCTGATGTCTTTATATATATATATATATTGAATGAATCTGTCCATGGGATATTTAAAAATGTTGTCAAATATAATTTTATTCATTTTTTGTCATACCTATAAAAAAAATTTAAGACGACTGAATATTTATGAGATTTTCTGTTCTATTTTTTTGTCTTTTCTTTTCTTATGTGCAGTGGCTCGTTTATTTACCCCAAAGATTGCAAGTTATTATGAAGATTATTATAAGTCTAAAGGAGTAACTTTCATTAAAGGAACCGTCTTGTCATCATTTGATATCGACTCTGATGGGAAGGTAAATCTTATGCTGCTATAAGAGGACTTCTTTTGGGTTCATTGGTAGTACTGCAATATGGACAAGAAGTCCCCATGTTAGGAATGTGCAAAGATTAATACCATTAATGAATTTTTATAATTACCCAAATTAAGTAAACCGGCTTCAAGTTGCTATAATAGGATGTCTGTGGTCATTTCTTAAAAAATAATACCAATAAAGATTTTCCTTACTTTTTATTCAAAAGATAAGAAGTATTAGTATCCTACAAGCATATTGATATTAGCGGTGCATCAGTTTGATCTCCTAAGTGAACTGATCAACTCCTTTACAGGTCACTGCTGTCAATCTTAGAGATGGAAGTCTGCTACCTGCAGACATGGTTGTTGTGGGTATAGGAATCCGCCCAAACACAGGCTTGTTTGAAGGCCAACTAACTTTGGAGAAGGGTGGGATCAAAGTAAATGGAAAGTTGCAGTCAAGTAACAGCTCAATCTATGCAGTAGGTGATGTTGCAGCATTTCCAGTTAAACTATTTGGTGAATGCCGTAGACTTGAACACGTGGACTCTGCTCGAAGGTCTGCAAGACATGCTGTTGCTGCAATAATGGAACCGGAAAAAACGGGTGAATTTGACTACTTACCATTTTTTTACTCCAGAGTCTTCACAATGTCTTGGCAGTTTTATGGGGACAATGTGGGGGAAGTAGTCCACTATGGGGATTTCTCAGGAAGTACAATCGGCGCATATTGGGTAAGCAAGGGTTACCTTGTTGGATCTTTCCTGGAAGGTGGAACCAAAGAAGAGTATGAGGCTATAGCCAAGACCACCAGGCTCAAGCCAGCAATTGAAGATCTGGGTGAGTTGGAAAGGCAGGGTTTGGGCTTTGCATTGACAGTTAGTCAGAAGCCATTGCCATCACCACCTGTTGAAGTAAATGGTTCTGGTCTTGTTCTGGAGAGACCAATATATGCTTTGCATGCAACTGCTGGTGTCATTGTGGCTGCTTCAATAGCTGCATTTGCGTACTGGTATGGGAGGAGGCGCAGAAGGTGGTAAGAAACTGTTTTGGCGGTGGGGGTGGTAGTAGCTGAAGGCTATTGGTGTTGCTTATATGAACTTGTGTAATCATGTTGTAGCATTGATAGGGATAGGAGATTTTTGATTCTTAATCATAGGAGATGACTTTTATCTGAACTAAAGAATAGTTCCACGATATTATTCAATACAAAATCTATATATTAATAGAAAATTTGTAGAGAACTCTCATTTCAATGATATTTCTACCCTCTTAGGACCTGTTTAAATTGAGGGGGAGTAGAGGGTCCCTCTACTCCTCCCTCCCCCTTAATCCAAACAGACCATTAATGACCAGTCGTTTGCACTTTTTAGTGGTCGAGGGAAAGAGACAGTGTGACTAATTACAGTTTCATCAAGCAAAGGCATCCTACTTAACATAGTTATGAATGTGGCACATATGGAATTGCGTATTGACAAATTCCTTTTTTTTAAGTAACTATTCACAAGATATCTATCTTGTAAAATAATTCCAATTGACAGCAATCATGCATTACTTTTCTAGTTCATAAATTTGATCTTGGATATTGCTTGATGTATTTTATTTCTTTTCTAAGTGATTATTAAGTTGAAAGTTATTATAAAATTAAAATGTTGGATGAATTTGAGTGTTGCGTTTGTAATGAGCTCCTGAATTTGACGAGAGTCTGGATTTTTTTCCTATAAATCTTGGAAGTTAGGTACTTTCTTTGCTATTCCACCTCACTAATAGGATAGGACTTCAATCGGCTTTGGTTATCTATAAACTTGCAATAGGGTTACACGATTCATGTTTGCTTACACAATACTTGCTGAATTTTTATTTATTTACTTATTGTATATAATAATAATAATAATAAAAAAACTTTAAAATACAATTATGCATTGGTGTAGTAATTAACTTGGTATACAAATACAATTAAGGATTTTTTTCAAAATAACACTAAAACTCAAACAATTTCGTTAGTTAGCACGTTTTCAAAACAATTTAGCAAACTAACATCTCGAGGGTAAGGAATTCGATTTTGTAGCGCTAAATCGAGCATCATAGACTCAAGTTCTACGCGCGAAAATCGACCATTACGAACTCGAGTTCCATAAAGAGATCAAACGAAGCCACAATGAGAAAACCTACACGAAGAACCAGAAGGAAGAACCCAAAAACCCAGCCCAACAAAGAAGAAAAACAAACAAGAAACATGAAGATCCGAAGAAACCAAACAAGAAACACAAAGAAACAAAAAAAATTAGATCTCCCTAACCCAAACCATTCGGCTCAGACTGAACCTAGGCAACGACGACGAAGGTTCCAACGGCGATGACGAAGCTCCTTTTTCCTCTTATTCCTTATTGGGTCATTCATTCTTCTGTGTAATTCATTTTCTTCTCTGGAAAGGGGTTTGTTGATGTTCGGTTGGACATCTTAGGGAAATCGAGCCTTAAAGACTTGAGTTCCATGGAACTCGAGTTCCTCACACTCAATTTACCACAACAAAATCGACTTTGTTATGCTCGAGATATTAGTTTGCTAAATTTGTTTTGAAAATGTGCTGACTAACGAGATTGTTTGAGATTCAATGTTATTTTGAAAAACAAAATCCATACAATTAATGGTAGCATGCCATTTTAAATGGCTTTTTAAAAAAATTATAATAAAAAATAAAAACCCCGGAAGGTTAAACAATTCCATGTGCTAAAAGAGAAAGCATCTTTAATTCTTCACTTAATAATAACAAATAACAATCTTATCTTACAATTATATACACAACAATCCTCTTAACATATAGTACTCACATAGGTGGATATCATAATACTACTTTCATAATTGGGTAAACTTGGGTTGAATGTTAAGTTGTACTGCATCCATTAAAATAATGGCACATATCTACTTTTGGTCAAATGTCATCATCTCAATGAATCTAGTGCACTGGATCCAAGCCAAGTCTATAAAAGATTAACTTTTCTCCCCATTTCTTTTACTTTAGTATTAACTTTTCTCCCCATTTCTTTTCCTTTGTTTGTGTTTGTTTCTCAAGAGAGGAAAAAAAAAAAAAAAAAAAAAACATATTTCCTTTTTATTTAAAATAATAATTTAAAAGAAAACAATTTTACATACTTGGTTATCACAAAAATGAAAGAAAAACACAAACTTGTGGCTGTAGTTTAGTGGTAAGAATTCCACGTTGTGGCCGTGGAGACCTGGGCTCGAATCCCAGCAGCCACACAACACTCATTTTTTCTACCTTTTTTATTTATCAGACGAATCACAAACTAACAGATTAATAAGTATTACAATTACTTTACAGCAATACGTACCAACCAGAGGGCATTTGGTCTAGTGGTATGATTCTCGCTTTGGGTGCGAGAGGTCCCGAGTTCGATTCTCGGAATGCCCCTATCTTTCCCTCTAATATATTTTTTCCCCCAAGGGCAATCTCGTCAACCAAAAAAATTAATACAAAAACCCAAACCCAAACCCATAAACTCTTCTTCATCACTGATTACTCTCACGACCATATTTTTTATATCACTCCATTGATCCATTACCTTATCCTATCTTCTCTCTTCTTCAAAACTCTCTAACTCTCTCTCTCTCTCTCTCTCTCTCTCTCTCTTCACTTCAATTTTCAGTATTCACAAATGGCCGCAAACACTCTCTCCACAATCTCCCTCGCACTCCGTTCCCCCTCTTATCCTTCACCCGCACCAAGACCCACTTTCGTCCACTTCCCCACCGCTAAACCCACCCACCGTCTCACCCACTTCCGTCCCATCTCCGCCGTGTCCGCTCCAGAAAAGATCGAAGAGCTCGGCGCCCAAATCTCCTCCCTCACTCTCGAAGAAGCCAAGACCTTGGTCGACTACCTCCAAGAAAAGCTCGGCGTCTCCGCCGCCTCCTTCGCCCCAGTGGCCGTCGCCGGAGCCGCCGTTGCCGGATCTGACGCGGGACCCGCCGTCGTCGAGGAGAAGACCGAGTTCGACGTGGTTATCGAGGATGTTCCCAGCGCTTCGAGGATTTCGGTGATTAAGGCGGTGAGGGCGTTGACGAGCTTGGCTTTGAAGGAGGCTAAGGAGTTGATTGAAGGGTTGCCTAAGAAGTTTAAGGAAGGGGTTTCTAAAGATGAGGCTGAAGAGGCCAAGAAGCAGCTCGAGGAAGCTGGAGCTAAGATTGCTATTGTGTAATTTGAATTTGATTTTGATTTTGGGGTTACTAATGGTTAATTTGTGTTTTTGTGTTTAGTTTGTAGTTGGTTTTGGTGGTACAGTGAAATGTGATTGATGTTCATGAATGAATTTCGCAAATTTAGTGGTTTTTTTTTTTTGGTTGCACTCCTAATGTTTGTTGTAATGCCAAGAAGAATGTGAGAGACAGAGAGGAGCTTGTGAAATGATAGTGCATTTTATAGACTTGTGTTGTGGTTTTACACTTTTTTATGGTAGTGTTCATTGAATTGGATGAGACATAAAAAAAAAGATAGCAATTTTGCGATTAGTTGAGTTGGGAGGGATTTCATGAGTG
Organism: Castanea sativa; assembly: GCF_040712315.1. Classification (NCBI taxonomy): domain Eukaryota; kingdom Viridiplantae; phylum Streptophyta; class Magnoliopsida; order Fagales; family Fagaceae; genus Castanea; species Castanea sativa. The sequence goes on from NC_134013.1 coordinate 67,409,477, forward strand.
AATTCCGTGACTTGGTTGTCCCTATTTTGAGGGGTAATGCTTGTTGTTACTTGTTTTAGTTGTTTTTAGTTGCACTTGTTTTGGTTGCACTCGTTGTGTTTTTTGTAATGCCACAAAGAATGTGAGAGACAGAGAGGAGCTTGTGAAATGAAAGTGCATTTTATAGACTTGTGTTGTGGAGGTTTTACACTTTTTATGTATGTATGCATGTGTTATGGTAGTGTTCATTGAATTGGATAAGACTTATAAAAAAGAAAAAGAAAAAAGAAAGATAGCAATTTGCGATTAGTTGAGTTGGGAGGGATTTCATGAGTGAATTTCGTGACTCGGTTGTCCCTATTTTGAGGGGTAATGTTAGTTGTTACTTGTTTTAGTTGTTTTTAGTTGCACTTGTTTTGTTTGTTTTATTGCAACAGAGGATGTTGAACAGGTGAGGTTTGTGGAATGAGCTGTGATGATGCCGATGAAATCACCAGTAAGCTACGAGCACTATTCAAACCGAAGCAACACCTACAAAAAGAGAATAGACGACCTAAACAGAGAGCACCGGTGTGGTGCCGGCCAAAAACCCTCCGAATGTCAAGTTAGAGTATTTTCAACAATCCTAGAGTGCTAGAGTTGAGATAATTATGCGTACCTTGGCTTATGAGAGTTTTGGAGTATATATAGTGGCATGGATCCGAAATAAGCACCTTGGTGAGGAAGTACTTTCCTTCTAGGAGAGTAATTTGTGGGTTTCGCGTATCATCTAGAGCCCTTTTCCTTATAGGAATCTTCCTGACTAAGGCCGAGCGTGTAGCGCAAGAACTTTCTTTATATGCACGTATGTAGAGGACAAAGCAAGTCAAGGATGAAGGTTGGGTTACTCCTTCAGCTTTTACCTACTAAGGTCGTCAACCTACGCACGTCTCCAGCAAGGTCGTCAGCCCACGTATGTCTCCAGCAAGGTCGTCAGCTTAGGACCTTTAGCCTTGACTCCGTCAGCTGATACTTCAGCCTAACACCGTCACGTATGGTGTGTGGCTTCGAGCGTCAAAAGGAGATGTCCTAGTGACTATGACTGACGGGTTTGATACTCCCGTCAGCCTTCTTAAAGCGTAAGTAACTTGTAAAATCACCACTATCAAGCTGCATTACTAGATTGGTAGTTTTATGTGTGCTTTAGTAGTGTTCATTGAATTGGACAATGAACAAAATCTAAGAAAAGTTGAATATGTAAGAAAATAGTTGAATATGCCTTATCCAATCTAACTCATGTATGAAAACAGCAGCATTTCTATACGGTGTGTTTTACATCCTCGTATACTTCTACACTTTAGAAATTAAGGTGTAAAAATGAGAGAGAGAGAGAGAGAGAGAGAGAGAGAGAGAGGGTATCATTTTTCTAGGAAATACTTTTGTGGGAAATGGAACTCAGATTGGAGTCTCATGGAGCCATGGACACCCATGACTTGGGTCCGAACCAACCCTTTTATCAAAGAGATAAAGATGTAACAAAAATAGCAAGTTTCTTTCTTCTAATGTTGCTCATCATTTATATGGCTGGAATTGTGGGTAATATATGTTAATTGAGGTTTCATCCGTTAGCAAATTTCTGATAATATTGTTAAAAAGTTATCTTGTTTTGAAACATTGTACTCTCATACTCTGTTAAAGAAGTTTTAAAATAATTTTAATAAAACAATATTGTCTCATAAGAAATAATCAACGCTACATAAATTGCAAGAAAAATAAATCATATCTAATATATATTTTTGTATAAATAAAATTCACGTGATAATTTTTACTTTTTAGCCATTTTTATGTAATGTAGATGACTAAAAAAACTCAATATGAAAAAAATAAATATACTAAATGATTAGTTAAAGTTTCTTGCTACTGTTTATCTTACATAACTTAGCTTGATTTAATAAGAAGAGGAAGAAGAAATAAACACACAAATAATAGATTTTTTTAATTAAAAAATTATAATCGAGCTCAAAGATTTAATGCAAATGTAGATTAACGGTTGCTAGGTGGCAATCACGGTGAATGGTTGGAAAAAAGTTAGGGTCCAAATCGTTTTGAAGGTATTGTCTTCCCACTCACCACGTGGCAATTAAATATATTATTTATGTGTAGTTTTAATCACAAAGCTTTTTTATTGAGTTATTTGATTTATTTAAATAATATACATTGATAATCTTATAAATCGTTACATAATAGATTAGAAAAGATAACTTCAAACTAGTTTAAAGCCAAATTTTATATGTAAATAGAGATCAACAACCCAGTCTTGATGGAAGGATTTAGACAAAATTTGGCTCTAAACATGCCTACAACATCCACTAAAAAAATTAACATGATTAAATATTTTAAAAATATATCTATTAGATTTAAGTGCATAGCCAAAAAAAAATTTTTAAAGGCCAAGTTATAACTCTAATATATTAGTCAAGACTCAAGACAACCTTCCCCTCCACCCCCCCCCCCCCTCGGTAGGGCCAAAATTGGCAATTAACACCAATCCCCAAACTATATATACTAAACTAGCATATTGAGTTTAAAAGACTCGATTTACCCCTAAGAACTTGAGCCTTAAAGGCTCGATTTCAGTGTTTTGATTTGGTTTTTTTCCACATGGAATCCACTTGGAACTTGATTCTTAGAGGCTCGAGTTCCATATCGACCCTTAAAGCCTCAATTTATGTATTCTGAGAATGACCTGGTTTATCCACGTGAAATCCACTTGGAAATTGACCCTTAGAGGCTCAATTTCATAAAGGCAAAATTCCCCTCTCTTTCTCTCATGCTATCATTCAATCACACTCACCCTTTCCACTCTCACTCGTCCACCGAGACACTCTCATTCTTCCTCTAACTCTCAATTCCTCATCTTCCATCAAATTCCTCGTCCACAGAGTCACCCTTAGTTCTTCTCCCTCAGTTCTTCCCCCTAAATCAAACCCTAAATCCATGGACTCACCCAAACACTCCGGCCACCCTGCCTCATTGAAACCCACTACCTTTGTATCACTAAAACCCACAATCTATAGAAGCTCGTACAACACCGGGTGTACCATTTTGTTAAATGGTTTTTTTGTTTTGTGGGTTTGATTTTTCATTTTTACACTTTTTTCTGTTCGTGGATTGAACTATTGATATATGCTTAAATCATTGAATAGTATATCAGGCAAATCAAATTTCTATCAAATTTTAAATGCATTGTTCTGTGATATGCAATGTGAGTTAGATGGATCTTCTATGAAATTTCTATGCATTGTTCAGTGATATGCATTTCATTTCAGCAATAGCTTGTAAGAGTTAGATTTGATTCGGTATATAGTGTTCCTTTTGCCATTATCTGTTATAAAGAAACACTAATTGCACTATTTAGCAACAAAAAAAAAAAAACGAATTTAATGTTTAATTTTGAAATGATATCGTCTCATCAGTAATGAATGAAAGGACTAAAATGATTTCGTTGATATATGCCTAGCTCTATATTATTATTACTTCTGAAAAGAGATATTAACTGTGATGAAGTTTAAAATTACATAAAATCCATCACGCCTCCAATAACAGCCCAACATCTACCATTCTTTTGAATAAAAAAATTGCATTCTTGGACTGCTTAAACTGGTCCTTTCCCAAAACCAAAACTTACAACTAAGAGTAGAAGATTTCTATTCATGTAGATATATGAAACCCATGTAAATAAATGCAGGTTATACATTGAACGTCACTAACTATCTTGTCTTTTAACCTCAAATAACTCTGTTTCTCAAACACCATACAAGCATATAGATAAAGTGATCAAGACTTTCTTACATTACCTGCATTTGATGCGTTACCAACACCATTGTCTCACCCTCAACCACTCAATCATTTACTTAACATGGCCTATTCAACCCAAAAAAAAAAAAAAAGACACAATAAAACACGTAATTTATCCAAAGACAGAAGATAATAAGCCAATTCAAATCTCCATAACATAATACAAACTACCAAGTTCACAATTTTACGACACCACATCTCAATATTTTAATACAAGCAAGTTCTACAGAAGCAAAATTCACAACCATCCATCTAAATAATACTCAAAAACGAAAGAATACTGAAAACCACACATTGCCAAATGAAAACTATTTCAATGTCATTCAATTCCAATTCACCAATTTTACTAAAAAAAAAAAAAATCAAACTTACAATCAAAAAAGGATTTTATATACAAAATTGAATCAGGCTAAAGCTTCTGATCAGACCTAAAACACAAATGAACCAAGAAATACAGAGCAAGATGAAGAAAATGAGAAATAATGAAACCCACCCTTCTGTTTTTTAAGCCAAGGATCTATTTTGAGTCAAAGCCAGTTTGGCGCGATTCTAATTCCAAAGTATCCAAACCTAAGTCTGATAAGAACTTGGGTTTTCTCTTAGCTTTCAGAATTCACTTTGTAGATGCATTTGTCTTAATCCTGATAAACAAAATGCAATATGTAATAAGAAATTCTAATAAAAATAGTGCTATGAGTGAAATTTTTATTAATTAACAAACACTGTATGCAACAAGCACCCAATTGATGCAAAATGAACAAATAAATATTAAATACCGCAGGCAAAGGATCTCCGTTGTCTATTACAATGAGCTTTCATATAATCTGTGAAAATCTTTAGCACTCTCTTCCGTTTGAGAAAAAACAAGTTTCTTTCTTGGCTTCTCTCCATTAGAATCAAAATAATTTCAATTCATATAGATTCAATGCGAGTTTCTGGGGTGGTGAACTTGTTAAATTTCAATCTTTTTTTTAGGGGTGGCAATTCATGTTCGCGTGTCGGGTTCGTGTCGTGTCAACTCATACATATTCGACTATATAGGTCAACACTAACCCTACATGTTTATTAAACGGGTCAAGATTCCTCAACCCTAACACAACCCATTTATTAAACAGGTCAATCGTGTCGACCTGTTTATCTGATTTTATCAAAATGAAGAAAAACATTTATGGAAAAACAAGCAAATAAATATTTTAAATATAAAATTTAGAACTAATGAGTAATTATATCACAAATAATCATTCAAAATTAAAGCATATTTCAATATCATAAATAATCAATCAGAATACGTCAAAGAAAATAAACTACAACAACTAATAAGTTTATATGCCTATAGTTTGAATGGTATATTGGTAAAATTTCATTTAATTAAACGGGTCAGACGGGTCAAACGGGTTCTATAGGTTGAACCCTAACCCAACCCGTTTATCAAATGGGTTCGTCGTATCAACCCAAATATGACACGAACCCATTAAATCTCAACCCATAACCTGCGAATATCGTGTCGTGTCGTGTCGGGTTCGCAGGTCGTGTCTAATTTTGCCACCCCTACTTTTTTTGATGGGACTATTATAGCTACCAAGATATAATAGTCCAGCTTACTATTGATTTCTAGGTATCAAAATCCTCAATGTATTCATTCTCAGAAAAAAAAAAAAACAAAAACAAACAAACAAACAAAACAAAAACAAAAAATCCCCAATGTATTCAAGGAACTCAATTACCAATTTCATCCTTTTAGCTCTAGAGATTCTTGAACAACTGAAACGTTTTTATAGACTATAAAAGATTGAGACATAAGATCATCTAGAATCTCCTTGTCATAGATATGAGGTGAATCCCAACCAATCTCTAAGTCAAGAGATGGAAAAAAAATTTGAAAATACCTTTTTGTCTTGATCCATTACTTACCCATGATAAAAACCTAAAAATACAAGTATATCTTAAATAATTTTTACTTAAAAAAAAGAGTCATGATCCATTACATACCCATGATAAAAACCTAACAATACAAATATATCTTAAATAATTTTTACTTTTTATTAAAACCTAGCAAATATATACATATAAAAACCTTGCAAATATATACACTAACAACTAGATACACTAACAACTATACACTATTGGTAGAAGTTCTAACGTGCAAATACCCTTACCTGACATGTGGATTTATGAGCTGTGAGTGATAGGATTGCATGAGAGTAAGAGAGAGAGTGACAGAGGGAGAGTACAAGAGTGAAGGGAGGTTTTCTTCACTATCTACTCGAGAGACCCACAACAGAGAGAACTAAAATCTAAATGAGGTTTATGAGGAAATAGGGACCCAAAGAAACCACGTGGATTAATATCCACCACAGTTTGCAAATCTAGCCTTTGAGGCTCAAGTTTGCTTTTAAGAAATCAAGGCTCTAAGGGTCCATTTCCAGGTGGATTCTATGTGGATAAAAACCAAATTAGAACACGAAAATCAAGCCTTTAAGGCTCAAGTTCTTAGGATAAATCAAGTCTTTTAAACTCGAGAGGCTAGTTTAGTATATAGTTTTGAAACGTTACCAATTAACTATATAGTATGGGGATTGGTGTGAATTGCCAATCTCCCCACCCCCTCCCCTCTCTCTCTCTCTCTCTTCACTTCAATTTTCAGTATTCACATATGGCCACAAACACTCTCTCCACAATCTCTCTCACATTTCGTTCCCCCTCTTATCCTTCACCCGCACCAAAACCCACTTTCCTCCACTTCCCATCTGCTAAACCCACCCACCGTCTTACCCACTTCCGTCCCATCTCCGCCGTGTTCGCCCCAAAAAAGATTGAAAAGCTCCACGCCCAAATCTCCTCCCTCACTCTCAAAGAAGCCATGAGCTTAGTCGACTACCTCCAAAAAAAACTCGACTTCTCCCCTACCTCCTACGCCCTAGTAGTGCCACCAAAGCCGCCGTCGCTAGAGCTGATGCGGGATCCGCTGTTGTCGAAGAGAAGACCGAGTTTGACATAATTATCGAGGATGTCCCCAGCAATTCAAGGATTTTGGTGATTAAGGCGGTGAGGGCGTTGACAAGCTTGGCTTTGAAGGAGGCTAAGGAGTTAATTGAAGGGTTGCCTACGAAGTTTAAGGAAGGGGTTTTTAAAGATGAGGCTGAAGAGGCCAAGAAGCAGCTTGAGCAAGCTAGGGCTAAGATTGCTATTGTGTAATTTTATTTGATTTGATTTTTGGGTTTCTAATGGTTAATTTGTGTTTTTGGGTTTAGTTTGTAGTTGGGTTTTGGGATTTTTTTTTTCCAAAATAGCACTAAAACTCAAACAATTTCGTTAGTTAGCACGTTTTCAAGACTATTTAGCAAACTAACATCTCGAGTCTAAGGGAGTCGATTTTGTTGTGCTAAATCAAGTATAATGAACTCGAGTTCTATGCGAGGAAATCGAGCATTACATACTCGAGTTCCATGAAGAGATCAGATGAAGCCAAAGAATCCCAAAGGGACGAAGAAACTACACGAAGAAGAAAAAACCCAAAGTGACAAAGAAACGACACGACGAAGGCAAAACCAAAGAAGAAAACCCAGAAACCCAAACTAAACAAAGAAGAAACACAAACCAGAGGTTCTAGGAGGCGACGACAACTGTGGCGACGAAGCTCCAGGCGAAGGTTTTCCTCTAATTCGTTGTTTTTCTTATTTGAGTCTTTGGATTTTTAATGATGATTCGTTGTTTTTCTTGTTCTTTGGTCTAATGATGATCGTTGGCTCTAAGGGAAATTGAGTCTCAGAGGCTCGAGTTCCATGGAAATCGAGCTCTTCACACTCGATTTAGCACAACAAAATCGAGACCTCTGCACTCGAGATGTTAGTTTGCTAAATTGTTTTGAAAACGTGTTAACTAATGAAATCGTTTGAGATTCAAGGTTATTTTGAAGAAAAAAAATCTGTTGGGTTTTGGTGGTATAGTGAAATGTGATGGTTGTTCATGAATGATTTTTGCCAATTTAGTGGTTTTTTTTTGTTGCACTCCTTGTGTTTGTTGTAATGCCACAAAGAATGTGAGAGACAGAGAGGAGCTTGTGAAATGAAAGTGCATTTTATAGACTTGTGTTCACTGGCGGCTCCACATGGAGTTCAGGGTGGTCACAGGACCACCCGACCTGGTAAAAAGTTAATTATTATATATAAAATTAAAAAATATTATGATTTATTATCCTTAAAAAATATTTGTGACCACCCTAAATATTTTTAAGGTCAACATAATTAATTTTTGGACAAAATTTGGCAACAAAGTTGATTGTAGACTAAGACTTGAATCTTATTTTAGATTGGTAGTTTTATGTGTGCTTTAGTAGTGTTCATTGAATTGGACAATGAACAAAATATAAGAAAAGTGCAATCTCTTTTTTATATGTAAGAAAATAGTTGAATATGCCTTATCCAATCTAATTCATGTATGAAAACAACAGCATTTCTATACGGTGTGTTTTACATCCTTGTATACTTCTACACTTTAGAAATTAAGGTGTAAAAATGAGAGAGAGGGAGGGTATCATTTTCCTATGAAATACTTTTATGGGAAATGGAACTCAGATTGGAGCCCTATGGAGTCAAGGACACCCATGACTTGGATCCGAACCAACCCTTTTATCAAAGAGATAAAAGATGTAACAAAAATAGCAAGTTGCTTTCCTTTATATATATATGTGTGTGTGTGTGTGTGTGTGTGTGTGTGTGTGTGTGTGTGTATGTATGTATGTATATACTACTCTAAATTAATTTAAGTATATATGTGTATGAAACTCACTCCAGAAGACTTGAATCCCAATCTTGCCTCTCACACCCTTGCCCTTTTTTTTTTTAAAGATAAAAATTTTACTCTAACTTAATCTAAGTATATATGTGTGTGTGTGTGTGTGTGTATGTGTGTGTGTGTGAAACTCCCTTTAAGAGATTTGAACCGCAACTCTTGCCTTCCACACTTCATAAGCACTTATACTTGAGAAGTGACCATTTCACCAAGAGTGTGTGGGGGTCAAATTGCTTTCTTTTAAGAGCATCCGCATCAGTGAATGCAAATTTTTTGTAAATTTGCACATTTAAAATCTACTTTTCTATTTTACACTCCCATTTTTACAAAGCACCCACATCAGTTTGTCTATTATACCCATCAATTTATTTAAATAATCATTTTTATTATTATTTTATTATATACCTCTTCATTAATGTCTCCCTCATCTCAAATCTTTGCCCCTCTCTCATCCCAAACCCCTTGCCCCTACACATGCACACGCGGCTCCAGTTGCATCAACAGCTCCGACGGCATCAGCAACCCCAGCGACATTAGCAACAGCTCCAGAGACAACGGCGACATCAGCAGCTACGGAGAATTTCTCTCTCTCTCTTTCTCTCTCTCTCTCAGTTTTATATGGGTTTGATTTTTAGTTGATTTTATTTTGGGTTGATTTTGAGTTGTGTTTGGGATGAGTTTTTCAATGGGGTTTGAGTTGATTTTAAATTTTTTTTTGTTGATTTTGATTTATTTTTGGTTTGATTTTGTTGATTTTGCGTTTGGATTATCAAATGTTGAAATGAGTTGTGGTGGTAGACTGGTGATAGTTGGGTGGTGCTGGGTTGATATGGTGGTGGTGGTCATCTAGGTTTTGGTTAATTTTGGCTTTAAAATGGGTTGAAATGGGTGGTGATCATTTGGCTTTGATAGTTGGGTGGTGCTTGGTTTTGATCATCTGGGTTGAAATGGGTTGTGGTGGTAGACCGGTGATAGTTGGGTGGTGCTGTATTTGTATTTGGGTGATACTTTCTTGACCGGTGTTGGTCTGTAACAGAGGAGCAAGAATATGAGGGAGAAGAGAAAAGACCGAGTTCATTTCAGAGGAAGAAGAAAGAGAAAAAATGGAGCCAAATTGGAAAATTATTAAAATATTAAATGCACATGCTACAGTAATCGTGCATATATGCACGGTTACTATAGCAATTGTGCATTTATGCACAATTTTACACCCATTGACGTGAGTTTTTTTGTGGGCTCAAAATGTGTAAAATCAGTTACTTTTTCCATTTTGCACAACTTTGCACATACTGATGGGGATGCTCTACTGTTGCTCATTGTTTATATGGCTGGAATTGTGGGTAATATGTGTTAATTAAGGTTTTATTCGTTAGCAAATTTCTGATAATACTTTTAAAAATGCACATGCTACAGTAATCGTGCATATATGCACGGTTACTGTAGCAATTGTGCATTTATGCACAATTTTACACCCATTGACGTGGGTTTTTTTGTGTGCTCAAAACGTGTAAAATCAGTGACTTTTTCCATTTTGTACAACTTTGCACATACTGATGGGGATGCTCTACTGTTGCTCATCGTTTATATGGCTGGAATTGTGGGTAATATGTGTTAATTAAGGTTTTATTCGTTAGCAAATTTCTGATAATACTTTTAAAAAGTTATCTTCTTTTGAAATATTGTACTCTCATACTCTGTTAAAGAAGTTTTAAAATAATTTTAATAAAACAATAATGTCTCATAAGAAATAATCAACGCTACATAAATTGCAAAAAAAAAAAAATCATATCTAATACATATTTTTGTATAAATAAAATTCACATAATAATTTTTACTTTTTAATTAACCATTTTTTATGTAATGTAGATGACTAAAAAAAACTCAATATTAAAAAAAAATTAAATGAGTAATTAAAGTTTCTTGCTACTGTTAAAGAGTTATCGTCAGGAGTGGATGTCATATGTTGAAACTCTCTCATAAAAAATTTTAAAAAAAAATTGAGCTTGATTTCATATGAAGAGGAAGAAGAAATAAACACACAAATAATTAAAATATTATAATCGAGCTCAAAGATTCAATGCAAATCTATATATCTATATATATAATAATAGGTAAAACTGAGAGAAAATCCAATTAGATTTCTGTAAGTGCACAATTGCGCCTGGACCCAAAAACACACGTGAGCTCAGGCCCAATGAGCCTTAAATAATAAAATTTGTAGAGTGTGGGTTCGCAATCTAGTTTAGTGGTGTTCAAAGCTTGATGAACATGTCAGAATGTTACAGTATTTGCAAACAATGGATAAATAGGGCAAATGAACCTCCTCGGACGTAAGTCGAGGACGAATTATTTATATTATTTCTCTTTTTTTTCTTTCAAAGGTTACAGATCTTAGTCTTTTTTTTAGTCACCTCCTTTTTTCTTTACTCTCTTCTCCCCTTAAATACTTCTTCTTTTTCCCTCTTTATCCACGAGTAACGCAAATTACCCCATTAGACACCTGTCCCATCCACCACCCTCTGGAAGTCTTCAAATGATATCAAGAAGGCTGACTTCTACTATTCAGGGGTCATTTCTCCATTACTGCGGCTAGGGAGGTAGGTGCAAGGTCTTTAATGTGGAGGTAGCAGCCTTTTTCTAAGATATCTCTTTCACTCCGTGGTGTCTAGAGGGTATTTAGATCCCCCTCTTAACCAACAGTTCGCCCATAACACTGCCTTGATCTTTTTGGTGAATCCTAGGGTCTTCGTGGGTCTGTCCGAGGAGAGATTCGTCCTCGAATGAATCCTTGGACTCTCGACCTATGGGCCGACCTGCAACTCTAGAGGCTTTTAGTCTAAAACGAACTAGCGCCCATCAATAAAGCCCAAGGCCCAAATACTTACTTAGGTCCTTTTATTCCCCACAATTTCTGTAAGGTCACAATTTGTACCTAAACCCAATAATAGGAAGGGTATAGGCGAAGGAAAAAAATGGTTTTGTATCTCATACAAACACATAGCGGAAGCAACAAATAAGGATCTATTTCATTCATGATTGATAACATGCACTATGTAAATTTCAGAATTTAAGAACAAGATAGCATACCTTGGTGTGGTGAAATTCAAAACCACAGATTGAAGTACTCGGGAATACTTTTAATCTTCACTCCAATTCCACTTTATGTCCAAGATGTGTGGTCTCTCAATCAGTTTTCAAAGGGAGAATGAAAATGTGTCTCTCTCTCACGTACACACCATTTCTTATATCACTAATAAAAATTATGTATGTTTCTCCCTTTATAACTAATTGATTATCTAATTGAGCCAGCCTATTGGGCCTTTTCAATTGGGCTTTAGTTTGGGGCTTTAGTGTGTGGCTTGGAGTGGAACCAAAAAGGACCAATAAGACACTAGCTCCAATGGGTCTTGGGTTTTTTCCGTCAACTCTTAACAAGTCCAAAGTTACCATTAATTATATTTAATACCACTATATAAATATAATTGCACTCTAGGCCTTATTAATAAATTATATCCCAAGACTTTATTATACATGCAACCCCTTAATAAAATACTCGTAGTAACACAAAGTCATGAATGTAGACTGCCACTTTGTAAATTACAATATCTTATCCTTGAGTACCCAGTTTAATCCTTTAAGATTATTCATTATATATTTATGAAATTCAATTTCATAAATATATACTTTAGTAACTTCTTACTAAAGTGGTTATGTCTAACACTCTGAATAACCAAACCTATTAAACTTATCTCAAGGAATATTTTATATCTCCGTTAAGAGATTATGAATTCCATTTTGAGAATATATGTTCCATCAACACTAAATGTGGTTGCCCAACATACTGAGGCTTTGACCGTTACTTTAGATCTCACTCCTGATATATCAAAGCAACCTACACTTCATGATCAGATCCATTATTCTCTCAGGATTAAGATTTCATGCAAATAGAAGTCGTGAGATTTATTATTCATTTGATAGTCGTTAGGGGAATAATAAATCTCACAGCGGTCCAGCTCAATATGTCTTAACTCTTAAAACATATCAACATATCAACTAGAAGTCTCCACTTCCATGATCAAGACAAATCATCTTAGTTGATACGTTATACTCTTCGCAAATTAAATGCCCAATTTCACCACCGACTACGAACTAAAATTCTGAGTTTACAAAGAAATTGTGATTTATATTTTCTGTGACTTTTCACATAAATCACATACTATGCATCTCATGAACTATATGATAATGTCTAAATATTCATGCTACCATTATTTTAGATAATAATAAAACAAATTTATTAAACACAACATTAAGTCATACATAATGTTATACATAGCATCATACAATAGGATTTAAGGGCACACATCCTAACAATAGGCTTAAAGAGCCTAATACAATAAATTTGTAGAGAGTGGGTTTGAAATCTAGTTTCTTATGAGCTTAGCTAACAAAGATAGTGGCCCAAGATCACAAAACGATAATAATAGACTAGTTTGTATGGTGAAAACTTGTCCTCAAACTCGAGCCGATGAGCTTGTTCTTATATTTTTCCTTTCTTAAAGACAGATTACAAATATTCAATTTACAGTGTTTTCCTTTCTCCTTTTTCCGATCCCCCACCTTGAATGTCTCTTCCTTCTTTTATATCATCCTTCTTCCTCTCTACATCCTCCCATATGGATCAGATTATTGGTTTGGATACTTGCCTCATCAGCCCTTCTCTGAAGTCTTTGGAAGTAGCTGTAAGGCTAAACTCTGATACTCAGGCATCACTTCCTCATTAAAGACATATTACAATTATTCAATTTATAATTTTTTCCTCTCTCATTTTTCCAATCCCCCTCCTTGAATGTCTCTTCCTTCTTTTATATCATCCTTCTTCCTCTCTACATCCTCCACATATGGATCAGATTATTGGTTTGGATACTTGTCCCATCAACCCTTCACTAAAGTTTTTGGAAGTAGCTGTAAGGTTGAACTTTGATGCTCAGACATCACTTCCTCATTAATGCAGCCAGAGGGTTAGCTGCAGAGCATTTAATACGGTGGAAGTAGCTTTATTTTAGACATTTCATAGCCCTTTCATTGTCCTATGCATCCACGATGTATACCTTTACTTACAAGATCTCCTAGAACATTACTTCTGGATGGCGGGCCACACCTTTCTACCTCGGCTTTATTTTGCCGAGGAAGGATTCCTCCTCGGACCACCTTTTTGAATGATCTTGATTAGACTTTACCTCTTTACTCACCAATATGGCCTCTTAGGTAGATATTTCCCCATTCTCGAACTATTTAATATCCTCGGATTGGGCCTCTAGCCCAATAGGCACATATACATATATAACACTAGATTTATCGTCCCTACAATTTCAAATTGAAATTCAATTAGAGTCTACTTTTGCGCCACTTGTCCACCTAATCTAAGTTTTTAAATTTTTGTGCTAACTAAATTAATTCAATGTAAAAATTGAATTTCAATCAGAATTTAATTTTGCGACATGTGTCCCATCTAATCTAAGTTTTTAAATTTATGTACCAAATGAGTTAATTTAGTGTAAAAAATGAGGAGTCTAATATAAGTAAACCATAAAAAATAATAATAATAATTTTTGAATGATTTTATATTTATGAGTCTTTTTTTTTTTTTTTTGTAGAACTAAAAACAGTTCAAGTTTATAAGTCATATATATATATATATATATATATATATATATATATATATATATATATATATATATATATATAAAAGTAAATATGAGAGAAAGTCATATTAGATTTTAAATTGAAATTCAATTAGAGTCTAATTTTACGCCATATGTTTAATTGAATCAAAAATTTTAAAATTTTGAACCAAGTTAGTTAGTTTAGTGTGAAAATTGGATTTCAATTAGATTTTAATTTCTGTCTAAAAAAAAAAAGAATTTAATTTTACAGCATGTGTTCCATCTAATCGAAGTTTTTTTAATTTTTGTACCAAATGAGTTAATTTAGAGTAGAAAATGATGAGTCCAATATAAATAAATTATAGAAAAACATAATCATATATCTAACACTATATATAAAATTAGAGAAAGAGAGAGTTTGAATTATTTTATATTTATGAGCCTTTTTTTATAACTAAAAACAATTCATTTGGCACAAAAATTATGTATATATATATATATACACACACAAATAGGTAAAGTTTAGAGAAAACTCAATTAGATTTTACAATTAAAGTCCAATTTTGCGCCATGTGTCCTAAATTATTTATTTTTAAAGAGAGTTTTATTTCTTAATTTTGGAATCAAATGTGGGATCATATCATAAATATCCATTCAAGTGAGTTATTGTATAGAAAAACCAAAGAGTCTAGAATTAATTAATATAAAAATATTTTTAAAATGGAAAATTTACAATTTCTACCTAATAATATTCTTACAAGACTTTTTAAAGAGTTAAAAAATATATATAAGAATGACTATCAATAATATTTAAATTATATATGTAAGATTATTATACTATTCATCTTAATGTATATCTTTTAAATATATCTATGCATATGCATGGGGTTACAAGCTAGTGTAGATTAACGGTTGCTAGGTGGCAATCACAGTGAATGGTTGGAAAAAAAATAGGGTCCAAATCGTTTTGAAGTTACTGTCTTTCCACTCACTATGTGGCAATTAAATATATTATTTATGTGTAATTTTTAATCACAAAGCTTTTTTAATAAGTTATTTGATTTGCTTATATAATATACATTGATAATCTTATAAATTGTCACATAATAGATTAGAAAAGATAGCTCCAAATCAATTTAGAGTCAAACTTTATATACATATAGAGATCACAAACCCAATGTTGATGGAAGGATTTGGACGAAATTTGGCTCTAAACATGCCTATAACACCTACTAAAAAAATTAACATGATTACATATTTTAAAAATATAACTATTAGATTTAAGGGCATAGTCATAAATTTTTGTATGGGAGGCCAAGTTACGACACTAATATATTAGTCAAGACAACCTCCCCCCCCCCCCCCCACACACACACACACATCTATACTAACTATAAGAGGATTCCCCTCTTTGGATTGGACTTTTATGTGGTTTGAAATACTCCTAGATCCTACATTTAATAGGGACAAAACTTGAGGATAACCTAGTAAAAATATATCTCCAACTTCACATAAAATGCCTACAAAATAGGACACTCTCCTACTAATCCATGTATTCAAAACAAATTTATCCAAAAGTTAAAATTAAAAAAAAAAAAAAAAAAAAAACTCAATCCACTTTGATATTTCCCTAAAGAACATGTTCCAATTTTTTATTTTTTTTTAAACTTTATCAAGACTTACCAGTTTCTTTTATTTATTTATTTATGAATTTCCGGTTTCCTTAATTCCTTATCTCACATACACTTGACCAAAAAAAAAAAAAGAGTTTCATCGCATGCACTTGTGATGAGGCTAGTGTGTGTCTACACACACACACATTTTTATTTGAAAAGTTATATATGTTACACACACCCCAAAAAGAAAAAAAGAGCTTAGCATTTTATATCAAAATTATGTTTCATGATGATCTCTCATAAATTGAAATTTATCCTTTTCCATTTTCATAGTGAAATTCTAAGGAATTTCATTTTTAATACAAATTATCAATTGTACATCAAAATGAGGAAAAAATAGGCGTAAATGTATTTTTAGTCCCTACATTTTGACCCGATTTCTATTTTGGTCCATACATTTTATTTTTACCACTTTTAGTCCCTAAACCAATTAACGCGTGACATTTAAGTCCTTACCGTCACCCAACTAACAGAAAATGCTGACGTGACAAACAAAGTTTACTGTTGGCCTGACATGGTCAATATAATAATATTTAAAAATGCCACGTCAGCATAAAATAATAATTAAAAAAGACATGTCAGCATCCACTAATCTTTTGATTTTTTTAAAATTATTTTATCAATTTAAAAAAAATGATAAATGAAAAAAAAATTTAGAACCCAAAATTAGTCGTAAACGCATCTAATTTTTTTTAAAAATTAATCAATCAAATTCAATAAATTAAAAAAGAAAACAATAGAATTAAAATTCAATACATAAATTTAGATCTGGGATGATCTTCAACAAGAACACAATGAACATAAACCCAGATTTAGATATAAGAATCACACACCCAAATCTGAACCAAACCTCATGAACCAGCCTCACCACCGTCCTCGTCTTGAAATCCGGCATTGCGAAAACCTTACAAGTCTCCGCCCAATACCAACCTCAACGGCGATCGCTCGTCGCCTTTACCATTATCGGCGATAGTTGCTCTCAGTCTCCGCCTACTACCAACCTCATCGGCCATCGCGGTCGGCCATCGCTCGTTGCTCTCATCTTCGCCTAACACCAATCACATCCGCGATCGTTCGTCACTCTCAGTCTCCACCAGATCTACCGATTTTGTGGCTGGTATTTCAACTCTCTCTCTCTCTCTCTCTCTCTCTCTCTCTCTCTCTCTCTCTCTCTCTCTCTCTCTCTCTCTCTCTCTCTTTGTTTTGGACTGTGATAGTGCTTTTGAAATATGTGTTTGTGAATTGTTGTTCGTTGAGTGCGGCCAAATTAAAGACTAGAATTGTTTAGTATTGGGCGGAGATTGAGAGCAACGAATGATTTTTTTTTTCTTTTTTCATTTTTTTAATTGATAAATTAATTTTTAAAAAATCAAATGTTAGTGGATGCTGATCTGTCTTCTTTAATTATTATTTTATGTTGATGTGGCATTTTTAAATATTATTTTATTGGCCATGTCAGCCCAACAGTAAACTTTGTTTGCCACGTCAGCATTTTCTGTTAGTTGGGTGACGGTAAAGACTTAAATGTCACGCGTTAATTAGTTTAGGGACTAGAAGTGGTAAAAATAAAATGTAGGGACCAAAATAGAAATCGGGTCAAAATGTAGGGACAAAAAGTGCATTTATGCCTAAAAAATATTTCAATTGAACTAATAAAATTTTCAAAAACATGAATGATTCAAAACTTGAAGGAACAAGTTTGGTTCTAAACATATTTGGAGCTATCTTGCTCTAACCCATTATGTGACAGCTAAATAAACATTTCATGTGTAATTTTAGTCAGAAGATTTTTTTAATGATTGAGGGCCCATTTGTTTTCCCATCTCAAACTTATATTTTTACATTTTAAACAACATTACACATATTTCCACACCCTTTTTCACCCACGCATATTTCAAAAAACTATTAAAAAAAAACTACAAAAATCTCATCTCAAACTACTCTATCAAACACCTCCTAAATGACTTTTTTAATCGCTACATAATATGTTGCAAAGATACATTTAAACTTTATAAAAAATTTAACACATATAAGAGCACATTTGTCAATAAAAAATGAAATTGAGAAAAGTAAAGTATTATCTCTATAACTATTAGATCAATTTTTTTTAAGAGCATCATTTGACTAACTCAAATATTTGGGGGAGCCAACTCCTATTTTTGTAGATTAAAATTTCAAAATTTTAAAATAAATAAATATATACACACACACATACACACATATACTAAGTAAGAAAATTTCAAAATTTTGGGGGGACCATGGCACCCCACCCATGTTTGTAGCTCCGCCACTGGTACTTGGATTATATGTTCTTAACATACATATCAAATTTTGTGCCAAATAGTTTTTTTATTTGATAAACAAATAGTTGTTATTTACCATTCAAATCCATAAACTTATTTTTTAGGCATAATCTTATATTACAAAAAAAAAACTTTAAATTTAAACATTTGTCAATAACATAATTATTGGTTTTTTATTTTTTTGAAAATTTTGCAAGAATAAATGATATAAGAAGAAAATATAATCTAACAATAAATTTGTCAAAATTCACATTTAATAAAAAGATATTAAGTGGTGTTAAAACTGTGTTCGAAAGATTTTAACCCTTTCAACACTAAAAAGAAAGAAAAACATTTAGAGAAGTGAAGAGAAGAATCTACAAAAGTGAGAATCAAGCCTAGAAAGATATGAGTCTAAAATTGTGAAACAAACAAAATTAACAAGATGTAATTTAGATGCAATAGCTTACATTAAGTACTTTGGGTTTCTCGATCAAATATATTAAAGTATTCTTGAATGACAAATAAAAAAATGTTATGTTCGTAATATTTTTCATAATAAATCATAGGTTGTTAATCGTTATTGGTTGAACTATTTTTGCCCCACTAATACACAACTTGTAACAATTTATCATTTATGATTTGTTACGAAAGTATTGTTGAACATAATATTTCTCTCAATTAAAATACACTTATATGTTTGTATTTAATGTATTGCACCAAAAAAATTGTACAAAAGTTTAATCCATTAATAACAAATCCAAAGCCATATGAGAAAAGAGTATTAAAAAAAAATGCTATGTCCACAATATTTTCTCAACAAATCTTATATGGCAGGTTGTTACAAGTTGTTATTGTTAAGGTAAAAAAGTAATTTCAGTGATAAGTTCAAATTTAAACCAATAACAACTAATCATTTATAATTTGTGGTAAAAATATTGTTGATGTAGCCTATGTCTTAAAAAAATAGGAGTGTTAATAATAATTGACCCTTTTAAACCATAGAAAACTGACCCAACTCGTTGTTTTAACCAATCATCATTCGAGCT
This sequence comes from Castanea sativa, assembly GCF_040712315.1. Taxonomy (NCBI): domain Eukaryota; kingdom Viridiplantae; phylum Streptophyta; class Magnoliopsida; order Fagales; family Fagaceae; genus Castanea; species Castanea sativa. The sequence goes on from NC_134013.1 coordinate 67,428,754, forward strand.
GACCCCGTTTTTCAAGGGTTCAAATTGTTTTCACCCATATTCATGTTTATCGCTGAATTTAAAATGGATAAGCGGAATTCGAATTCAGTTTTATCAAATCTTAAAATAAAATTCTTTAAAAAATAATACTCTATATGTAACGTTTCCTAAATAAACTTCAAAAACTTAAATAAATAAACCTGTTTTTAAGTACAAAATAAATCAACTTTCTTCCATTAAAAAAATTAAACTGTTAAAAAAATTTCTTGCAAAAAAATTATAAAAATAAATGAACTCTTTTTTTTTTTTTTTTTAGAATCACATAGATAAATAAACTCTTTTTTTTGAGAAACTAAATAAATAAATAAACCTAAACACTCGCTAAAAACCTAGGCGTGGAAATGGACCGTTCGATAGTGACGGCCCAAAAAGAAAAAAGCGCCTAGTCACCACCGCTTGAAAATGAAACCAGCCTCTCTTTTTACCACGATATTTTCATTTCCCAGGCCCGAGATTTTCCTCTCTCTCTCTCTCTCTCTCTCTGTAAAACCATTTTATATTCCTTTCTCTCTCTAGAATTGGATTCCATTCCACTATCCTCTGGAAAAAAAAAAAAATGGCCTTGAGAATCGCTTCCAAAGGTTAAAGCTTTGCAAAACCCTAGCCCTGGTATATATCTTTCTTTTCTCTGCTTATGTTTATTTTGCTTTTCTATAAATATATTATCTTTTTTTTTTTTTTGGTTTAAGGTGTTTTTTTTTTTAAAAATCAAATATTAGTGTTCAGCTTTTTGTTCAAGAAACCCCAAATTCAATTATAGAATGTTCTGATTTACAAGTGGATTCTGTTTGTTTTTCATTTGGCCTTTTGTTTTTTTCAAGTTGGTGGAGTTTGGTTTTCCCAAGAAATCTATTTTCCTGGAAATATTGAAGTTCAGCTTTTTCGTCAAAAAAAAAAAAAATCCCCAAAACCCCAAATAATGTTCTGAGTTACATGTGGGTTTTTTTTGATTTTTCAGTTGGTGGAGTTTAGTTTTCCTGAGAATTTTTTTTCCCGGAAATGGGAACGGTTGAGACCAAGTCTAAAACCCTATTAGCTGAACCAGCTAAACCTCAAGTCCCTAAAGAGAAAGACTTTGAATTGGGTATTGATGGTTCGGCCGGTTCTGTGGCCGGTTCAGAGGGGGCACAAGAAAATGGGAATAGGGTTTCTGTAAATGGAAAGGAGGGTTTGGATGGTGATTTGGGAGCTGGGTTTGTTGAGGGAGTTAAGAATCCGGTAGTTGGGATCGAGAATTCGGTAGAGGAGGGTTTGGGAGGCCGAGATTTTGATGTTTTGGGTGGAGGGGAGAAAGGTGGGCTTGAGGATTGTGAGATGAAGGGAGTAACTTCTTTGTTGAAAATGAGAGAAAGTGTGAAGGTAGTTGAGGTTCAAGATGGTGGTGAGAGTGAGAGTGAGAGTGTGAGTTTCAAAAAGTTGGAAACTTTAGGTGTTGAGGGAATGGCCAGCGGTGGTGATGGGGTGTCCTGTGTCGTAGATATTGGTGGGGGAGTGTCGAATAAAGGTGTGGAAGAGAGGGGGCATTTGGGAGAGGAATTTGGGGTTAAGGATAATGGTGGTGGTTTGAGCGAAAATGGGCAAGTCCCAGATGGGGAAATTGGGATTGTTGAGGTTCCAATTGAGGATATGGTCGTGAACAATGAGATGGAAGAAGAGGAGGGTGTGGTTGATGAAGGGCATGAGTTTTCTGTGGGTGATTTTGTGTGGGGCAAGATTAGGAGTCACCCTTGGTGGCCAGGCCAGGTATATGATCCTTCAGATGCTTCAGATTATGCAGCGAAGCTGAAGGTGAAAGACCGGTTGCTTGTGGCATACTTTGGAGATGGCACGTTTGCTTGGTGCCAACCCTCTCAGTTGAAGCCTTTTGAGGAGAATTTTGAAGAGATGTCACGGCAGAGTAACTCAAGGACCTTTGTTTATGCTGTGCATAAGGCTGTAGATGAGATTAGTAGGCTTTTAGAGCTAGAGATGACTTGTTCTTGTGTAACAAAAGAGGACGGAGATGGACTTGATAGACCATTGGCAGTGAATGCTGGAATCAAGGATGGAGTTCATGTGCCAGAAGGTAGAATTGGGAAGCTTTCAAACATTATGACGGAACCAGTGGACCTTCTTGGTGAAGTGAAACAAATTGCGCAGACTATTTCCTTTCCCAGCACACTTGGGCTTTGGGTGTTAAAGAGCCGGCTGGCAGCTTTTTATCGTGCAAAGGGGGGTTATCCCTTGCCTTTGTTTCATGAACTGCAACCAATTCCCGGCCTTGAAGATGATTTGAATTATGGGGCAGCAGGCATAAGTAATACAGTGGAAGTCCCAATCCAAGGGCCATTTGCTGAAGAGTGGCTTTCTTCACCACTAAGTCCTAAATTTGGACAAACTGGTCAAACCACGTTGCAGAGGTGCCTAGGGAATTCAGATGATAGACTGCATCAAAGAAGGAAGCAAAAAAGTATTGCTGAAATTATGGAAGGGAACAACGATGTTACTGCAAAAGGCAAGGATGGAGATGTGGCTGAAGAAGAGACAACCTCAGGCAAATTGGCAACATCATCTGCGAGGAAGAAAAGGAAAGGCATTGATGAAACTGAAGCTCATCTAGGCAATGAGGCAACTTCTGTAACAAGGACTAAGAGAAAGGCAAGGATGTTGGGGTCTCCATTAAGTACTAATAGCAAAGTTTCTAGTGTAAAAAATGATGGCATTGGTGGCAAGGAAGAAACGAAGAAGAGCTCTTCGTCTAGAAGAAGCAAGAAGAATGTAGATGTCAGCATTGAAAATGATGGTGTTGGGGCCAAAGATCTATCTGATGATGAACCTGTATCAACAAAAAGGAAGCTGAACAGTGGTAAAGTTCAAACAACTGATGGTGAGGCCAAAGGAAAAATTGAGAAGGGCTCTTTGTCAAGGGAAAGGAAGAAGAGTAAGTACTTGTCCCCTCCCTTCACAAGTCTCATTGGGGTGCAAAAGAAGAAAGACATAGAAGCAGAGTCCCTTTCTAATGAAGCTCAATTAGGGGAGCAGATTACCACTGCTGCTGGCCACCTTGCTGCGTCCCCTCCAATTCTGAAGCGTAGCCGTGACAAATTGCAGAAGAAAATCTCCCCAGAACTTGGGCTGGGGCATGAGCCATCTAATATCTCAAGTCCTCAAACACCAAAACAAGATTCAATCCCAGTCATTGATCCGATGAAAGTTAAGGCACCCGCTAATCAAGTGCTTACTCAAGTTCGCTATGCTGCTCTTAATCCTACAATGGACAAAAAATCCCTTGAAATGATGGGCAACTTTATGTCCATACTCAGAAGTTCAGTCTATCGTGATGGATCAAATTACAAAGCGTACAACAAGCGTCAAACTGGTAGAAAGAGAAAGAATATAGACACTGAGCCTGGGTCATTGGGTAAAGACCAAAATCATACTGACCACAAATCACCTGGACATGGATTCAAGCGGAGGAAGATCAATAAGAACAAGGAACTGGAGTCAAATCAGGCTAAACCAAAGAAATCTGCTGAAATACCAGACGCAAAGCTTAAAAAGCCTAAGTCAAAGCAAGCTGCTGGAAAATCCAATATGAAGACCAGTGTTAAGGAGAATGAGGGGGAAGCTTCTGCTGTAGCAGCGCTTTTTGCGACATTTGGACCAGGATCATGTTTGCCCACTAAAGCTGATCTCCTCAAAATTTATGGTAAGTTTGGCTCGCTAAATGAAGCGGAAACAGATATGTTTTACAACAGTTTCTGTGCTCGGATTGCCTTTATTAGGAGCTCTGATGCAGAAGAAGCCTTAAATCAGTCACTACAAAGTAACCCTTTTAAATCTGCATATGTCACTTTCCGACTCCTATATCCCAAACCTGGATCAAAGACTCGTGAAATAAGAGAGATCCCACCTCCGAACGCTGTTTCTGTACCCAGTGTCCAAGGCAAGACGCAAGAGAAGTCTTCTGATTCACAGCCATTACATCTTGACTACCTGAAGCAGAAACTTGAGATGATGAACTCAATGCTGGAAAACTCCGGTGGTAAGGTGTCGCCCGATACGAAAGGCAAATTGGAGAGTGAAATTAAAGGCCTATTGGAGAAGTTAAGCACTGAGCCAGGATCTTCCTCATCTTAGATCAGAGAAAATGAGAAACTGAGCAATTTGGTTCCACACACAGACAGTTTTACAGCATATAGCTATGATCCAAGTCTAGGTTTAGAAATGTATTATGTTACTTTCTTTTGCGGATGCTTGCAGAGGATGTAAGAGTTAATTCTCTCACTGTTGTTTCTGTGAGTAGGAATTAACTTGATATAGGTGGGTTGGTCTTATTAGCATTTAAGTAAACTAGTTGCATATGCTCATCAGTATAGAGATTATCACCTTTTAGTCCTTTTTCTATCTTAGTTTATAATTGATCTTCAGAATTAATGGCAACAGCTAGCTACATGGTTTCAAGATTTAAAAAATACGTGATCTTGAGCTTATTCAAATCTGAAAATTTCCGAGTTAAAAATTATGGCCAGAAGCTATTCCAGCAATCTTTCTTAATAGCAGTGTGGTGATTTTTGTTCCAAGTGCCAATCCATGTATATTCTAATCTTTGTGGATTTAGAGAAATGGCCTAATTAGGAGAACGTAAAATTTGTAAAGTTGGGCTACTTGTTTTGCCCAAAGATTGAATTCAGTCTCTTTCCAGTTAGTATGACAAGTTTTTTTTTTATAGTTAGTTTCATAAGTCTTTTTGTTTTTGTTTTGTTTTGTTTTTTGTTTTTTCAATTATTGTAACTCAGGGAATTTTGTAGGGGCTCAAGTGGCTAATTTCTTATAACGTATCAGTTTAGGCTTTCATCAGAGCCAAGTGGAAACTAAAGGAAATGTTTTTTTTTTTTTTAAAGTACTAAGGGTTCAACTATAAGCACCTTTAGAAGTAATACTTGATCTTGAAATGCATGTTTTCACCTACAAAAATGAAAAAGAAAACACAAATGCATCTTTCAGCTTTTTTTTGGAAGTCATTGACAGAAGCATCTTTGGATATCTTACGTCAATGATGCAGTGTCCTTGTAGTTGTCCTGGCCCCTAAATGTCAAATTATAACTAGTTCCGGTCACTGATAACTGGTTTGTTGAGACAACTAAGAATCTGATCTGGTTCATTAGGCAACATAACTTCCTTATTTTTTTGGGACAAATTTAAGTAACACACCTGATCATTCCGGATTGTTGACATATAATCCAACTTACATAAAATATGACACTCAATTGACATCTGGAAGGCCTACATAAATCCACAACCTTTTGACCTTATACCAAACGGAAGGTGTAATTTAAAATAATTATCTATCCACATCACAAAGAACACATCACATAATCCATAAAAGCTGAAATCACAGAAATCAAGGTTAAGAGAGCTCCAAAAAGGAGTCTGCAAATGAAGGGGAAGACCATATAGAAAAACAAACCAAACAAAGACCATACAGAAAAAACAAAGTTTCTCTATGTATGCAAAATCTCCACAATGTGCAGTTCTCACAAGTGTTTACCATAGTTAATTATTCAGCTGTTAGAAGCCTATTAACAGAATGAAAAAATGAAAGCACATTTCAGGGAGAATCAGTCATCAACAGGGTCCTGAGGAGCTTCATCAGCACTGCGTTTGATTGTGATGACAGGGCATTCAGCATGCTTCACACAGAATTCACTTACAGTTCCTACAAAAACCCTGCAGAGGAGCACATAAAAGGAATGGTCTTAGTTTTTGAAATGTTCTTTAGTATGTCAAGGTATAGCAGAATATCTCAACAAGCATATCTAGGAATTATTAAAGCATGGATTATAGATTTATGTTTAAAGAAATGGGAAAAGAGAACTTGAGTTTTATATTCCTTGTGTTAGTAGACATGTCTGCATATAAGAATATCAATCAGTGTGGAAACCAGATATGTCCATAAACAAAAGCACCAAAATCATACCTCTGAAAAGGGCCAAGACCCCGACTTCCCACAACCAGAAGATCGGGTTGGACTCTCTTCACCTCATGGCAGATTACTTCTTTGGGATCACCTCTCTTGATCCATGCCTCACAAGAAACCTACATTGTGGTTAAATATTACTTGATCTGATATAAATGTAGAACACTAACATGAACACACTCATAACTGCAATTACTTCCAAGTTTCCCTCTGTGAGAGAGAGAAATTCAAAACAAATGTACATTTGTACCCCAATTTCATGACATCTAGTAACAAAATACGCAAGCAGGTGAAGCCCTTTTGCCCGATCCCTGTCCGTCAAGCTTTTAAAATCTTCAGGTGACGCATAAATACTATCCATGTCATCAAAACCTAGCAGGAGAAAGTTATAGCACACTGTCATTAGCGAGTGGTTTTCTTCACATATACAGAACACAATTGCAAATTCATATCAACATATGGGATAAAATAAGTAGCCTTACATACCATGCATGAAGTTAATTTTACTATTGAAGAATCAAATTTGTTTTACACAAAGACAAAAGGATTTTTTTTTTCCTTACTTAGGCATTCAATGGAGAAATAAAGAGAAATCAGTAAAGATCTTTATTTGATTTTTATGGTCCCTTTTTTTCCCAAAAAAAATCATTTGAGTTTTAATGACTTGAATAAAGGATATGACAAGATACAAAGAATCCTGGAAAAGAAAGGAGTTCCTCCACAGTAAATGAATGTGATTGCAGATATATATATATATAATGGAGCTATCACTAGCTTATATTGGAAGTATCACAAGTGAGTTTCCTGTAACAATATGTTTTTATTAAGAATGAACATTAAGTCCTTATTTCTTTGCATTGGTTATGGACAGCTTACTAGATTGATTGAGGATGGCATCCTTTGGTGTATGCTTTATTGTGGATGATATCATGTTATTCAATGAATCTTAAAGCCAGAGTTAACTCCAAGTTGGAAGTTTCAAAGGATACTTCAGTATCATGTTGATACTTTTGGTATTTTGGAACAAAAACATTCATAAGAAAGGGGAATGAGGAGAGTGTGGCTCATAGAATTAATGCAGGGTGGATGAAGCAAATAGGTGCATCAGGACTATTTCATGACCATAGAATATCTGTAAGGAAGATAAGATAATGAATTAAGTCATTTGTTCGAAGGCTTAATCATGCCTCACGTGAACGAAAGCCGGTTAATTTTAAGAGTGATTTAGTTCAAGTTGACTAAGTGAAGAGAGTTAGAGGAAGTCCTAAACAAAAATAGGTATAGATGCAATGAAGGTGGATGTGTTAAATGGGGAGGCAACATATTTTAGATGAACAGAATGACAGAAAAGGATTCATGTGCCCAACCCACAACGATCATCCCTATGATAGTCCATTGAAACCAATTCAACACCACCTAATTAGTTTTTGGTTTGAGCATCTCCTATCAATGTAACACAGAAATTGAACTGAAAATAACAAACATGACCTACACCTACCTTTTTAGAAGACAACCTATGCATGATCATGTACTTGGTAACAAAAAAATGGAAAACCCCACATAAAAAAAAGTCACAATTTACAACATTTGAATCTCTATCTTGAAATATTAGAAAAACTAAACAGGTAAAGTTGTTCTTAATTCAATGAAAACAATATATATCGAAATCAATTTTTTGACATTCAAAAACTAATTCCCTTAAAATTGATATAGTAAACTCCAAAAAAAAAAACAACAAAAGGGTCAAAAGGGTGGGTTTGAATTGGTAAAGTTACCATCTTCATCGGGGACTTGGACATGAAGGAAGAGAAGCTTGAAAGCAGAGGTGTTGTAGCGAACGATCTTCTGGATCGTCCAATCAAAAGCTCCTCTGCTGCTTATGGAAGCGTGTGGGTACCCTTTGATTGTCGACTCGCTCACTCCCATCAATATCCGAGTCACGGAACCGTCCTCTATCTCCATGTCCAACTCGCTCTCGAAATCAATCAGAATTTGCTGTCTCTCTGTTTTTGGCTTTGTGTAGATATTTGAGGCTGAGAGGGAGGGATAGGTTGCGCGTTGTGCACTGCGGCGTAATTTAGTGCAACTACCTCTAAGATTGCTAAAGTGGACCGCGTAGTGACACACCACGAAAGCTACAGTATTTTAAAATGAGGTGTCAGTCCCTTCACTCGTGCAATTTGGTAGAAGAACCTAGAAGAAGTGGCGGGGTGTCACCGTGTCACTTGTACTTTTTACATTTGTTTGTTGTCCGATTGATACATGTTTTTAGGGTTAGGTTAACAAATCTGTTTTTGAAAAAAATTTAATTAGAACATTTTTGTGTCCAAGAAGGGGTGTGAGATTAAATTTTCCTTTTTAGTCATATTAATTAGTATTTTTTTTTAATAAAAAAAGAGCATATTTTTCAATAATATTCTTGATATTTTGTTCATACAATATTTCTAGAATAATTTTTTTTTACTAAACTACATTTATAGTCCTTAAAGTACATTTTTAATAATATTCTTAATATTTTAAAACTTTCATTTTAATCTTTTGTATTTGATTTCTTTTTCATTTATTCCGTATTATCTTTGTGTTTTTTTTTTTTTTTTAAAATTCCTCATTAGTAGGTGCTAACACTATCACAAACTCTAACCTTGTTTTTATATCTCTCTCCTATTAAAAGATAAAAAACTAAAAAATCAAGGAAAAAGAAGATCTAAAAGCTAAGGGCCTATTTGGTAATTTTTTTCTAGTAACGTTGTTTGTATTTTTTGGAAATACGTGTGGGTGAAAAAGTGTATGAAAATACGTATAATGTTATTTAAATACTGAAAACTGTTGCTCAAAATACCTTACCAAACGGGTCGTTTTGTAAAAATTAAAGCCTAACTTTTACTCTTTTTTTTTTAACTTTTACATTTTTTTTTTCTTTTCATGTATCAACTTTTAGAATTTCTATTTTAAAACCTTCCCTTCTTTCTATAGAACAGGCACATAAACAAAGCCATCAGCAACTTTGTCTTAATCCTAGAATGAGTAAAGATCAGATGAACCAAACATAGAGACAACATCAACCATGAGTCTAGAAAGACATAACAGACCAAAACTTTGACACATGTTTGAGAAAAATAGAGAAAAAAGTGAAGGACCTTCAACAAATCAAACATAACCTCTATGTGAATTAACATTTGCTTCATCCATTACCAATGTGTTGCATGGTGAGCACCTTATCCGCACCTTGTCAAAAAACCAATTGGATAGGTAGAATAATGGCATCCTGTACACAATTTCTTACTATACCTTAATTAAACCAGTTGTCTATCAAAGCTTCTGTGGTGAGAAAAAAAAAAATCCTTGGTTGGAATGGACAATAATGATAGACAAATTAAATTAGCATATTTTTGTATAGGGAAATGACCAATGCAATATATTTTCATCCACAAATAGAAGTTTGGCGCTATATGCTAAGCCAGAGTATTTAATTTGTCACATTTCATACTCTCATTTGACAACTGGAAATATCATACTGCCTTTTCAAATCCTCTCTCATCAGCACCTTATAGGCCTTATGCAGCATTAGAGTGTACTCATGACCTTATTTAAAGTATGCAGTCACAAAGAATATTGTGATCTTAGAGCATCCGTAGCAAATGTTTCAAATGTGCCAAATGCCAAATATTTGACACATTTGGCACACCAAACACAAAAACGAAGCTTTATCAGATATTCTAAATCTAAAAAATTATGACACATTGCTACAGTACCGTCTCAAATATGAGACAGTACGGACAACAATTGCAAAATGGGATATTATTATTTTATTACGTTTTTCTGTCTCCTCTTCCACTGATATCTCTCTCTCCATCGACTCTATCTCATTTCTTCTCTCTCTGTCGCTCTCTATCTCTCCCCTCTCCTCCCTGCTCAAGAAAGTTGCTCAAGATCACTCTCAAGAAAGTTGCCGCCGATCTCTTCGCCTCACTTTCTAGTCCTTGTCGCCAATCTCGCCAGTCCTCGCCGTTGATCTCGCCGCCTCATTCTCCACAGCTCACCACCGATCTCGCCGCCTCATGCTCCAGCTCTCGCCACCGACATCCACAGCCCTCATCGTCGACCTTCAAATCTCTCTTAATCGAGTTGTGGGTGTGAGATTTGGGATGAGTTTCGACGTGGGTTTTAGGTCGGCATTTTGGATCGACGTTGTGTGGGTTGTGGGTCGGTTGGGCTGGGGTTTTAGGCCGATCATTGGTTGAGTTTGGTTGGTTGGTTAAGTTTGGGTCGGCGTTTTTTCATCTCTGGTTTGTTGGTTGGTTGAGTTTTTTTTTCCCCTCTTTTTTTTTTGAGGTTTTTGGATTTGGAATTTGCTAGTGTTGTTGGTGTTGTTGCTATTGATGTTGTTGGTTTGTTGCTGTTGTTGATCGGTGTTGATGTTGTTGCTATTGCTGTTGCTGTTGCTGATGATAATATGGAGGAGATAATATATTATTGGCGTAAATACACTTTTAGTCCCTACATTTTGGCCCTATTTCTATTTTGGTCCCTACATTTTTATTTTACCACTTTTAGTCCCTAATCCAATTAACGCGTGTTATTTTAGTCCCTACCGTCACCCAACTAACAGAAATTGCTGATGTGGCTAATGGAGGGATTAAAATATTAATTAAAATTCACCGTGGCTCCTGTCACCCATGCCACATGGGTTTCCCACCCCATTTATGTCACACGTGACCCCTATGTGACCACCACTACAACCACCTGTGGCGCGTGTGAACCCCCAAATCAGTCCACCTTCTCTTTCTGTGAATCCCCAAGCCAAATCAGTCCACCTCTCTCTCGATCTGAGATAGCCATCAAACCACCATAGCAGACAAACAAACCACCATCACAGACAAACAAACCATCATCCATCATCGTAGACAAACAAACCCAGAAATATATATACCTAAACCCATTTTTCTTGGAATAGCAGAGAAGAGAAAAGTAGTGAGATCTCTATCTCTGTGAAACCAAACACACAGGTATTAGCTTTCTCTTTATGTATGTCTTTATATATAGCTAGCTTTATATTATGTGTAGGGGCCACAATGTCCAATTTGTATATTCGTTGTTGGGTTTTGACTTTATTATGTTTGTTTAGTAACTTTTGACTGTTTGTTGGTCCTTGTCTGAGCATGTGTTTCTTTGTGGCTTCCAATGTGGTCCCTGTTTTCCTCTGTTGAAGATAATGACTGATTCTGTGTGTGATGTATACTGAATTAGTGGGCCAAAATGCTGAGTCATTATTAAAGTAATTTTATGATATATAATGTTAACATGTGTTTGTTTGTGGATTACTATGCATGTGTCTATTTTTTATGACATTGTTGTTTACTATGTTTCTGTTTGTGCTTTCCAAACAATGTTGGAGATAATGTGCATTACCATATTATATATAATTCGAAACAGCTGAGGTGGATTGTGGAATGATGAGTACTGATTTGGCAAATAATTAATGTGTGATATTTTGTTAACGAATGAGTGCTCTTTTGGAATGTAGTCAATAGTATTTAAATGGTTTATATGTGTTTTGCATGCAGCATGTGTGAGCTATTTAGCTTGTCTGTGCATCATGGCGGGTATTTCACTGATAACCCTAGAAAATATGTGGGAGGTATAGTGGATATAGTGGATAATTGTGACCCTGATAGGTGGTCGAAGACAGAGATTGAAGGTATATGCAGGGAATTTGGATACACCTCTGTGAGTTGGTTTTGGTATAAAATGCCTGGTAATGAGATGGACTTGGTTTGTGGGGTTCCTTATTTTGAGAGGCTGTATGTACATATGCCTAGAGGGTTGCAAGAGAGGGTTTATGGCTGGATGCAGGCCAATAATTGGTTTGGATGCCTGCCACTTAAAGACTAAGTCAGGTGGGCAATTAATCACAGCAGTTGCTAGAGACCCTAATGAAGAGTACTTCCCACTTGCATATGCTGTAGTGGAGGCTGAAACTAAAGACTCCTGGACTTGGTTCATAAATTTGCTACTTGCAGACATTGGTCAGAACAGAAGGTGGACATTTATATCAGACCAGTAGAAGGTATGTATCTTTATTACCATATCTATATGCATTACCATATTGGATGTATAGAGTTACTAACACCATAATTGTTGTTGTTGTACTGGCAGGGGTTAGTGCAGACCTTCATTGATAATTGGCCACAATATGAGCATAGAATCTGCTGCAGACACTTCTACAATAATCTCAGGAAGATAGATGAACTGAAGGGAATTGATGAGGATGCACACAATTGGTTGCTAGATCATTCAACCACCATATGGGCCAGACACATGTTTAGTCAGCATGGGTTGAGTGATATAGTACTGAACAGCATGTGTGAGAATTTTAACAGTAGAATTTTGAAGTTTAGATCCAAGCCTATAATTACTATGGTATGAATCTAAGCCTTTGAGTAACAGTTAGTCAGATACATTGTTTGATTAACAGTTTGTGTGTGCTTGCAGTTGGAGTCCATCAGGTTATATCTTATGACCAGGTTTCAAGAGAATAGACAAAAGATCATGAGAGTGGAATCAGAGATATGCCCTAAAGTGCTTAAGAGGTTGCATAGAGAAAAGACTGCAAGCAGCAAGTGGCTTGCTTGTTGGGCAGGTGATACACAGTTTGAGGTTAAAAATGGACTGCAAAGCTTCACTGTGGACTTGGCCAAAGGACATTGTAGTTGCAGGAAATGGGATACAATCAGTTTCTAGCATATTCTTCAATAGGCAAGATGCTGAGCAGTATGTGCACAGTTGTTTTCATGTATCCACATATAAGGCCTGTTATGAGCTAGTAATTGCACCTATCAATGGGTAGAACATGTGGAGGCCCAATGGTGTCCAACCTGTTCAGCCTCCTATCAAAAGAAGGCCACCTGGCAGGCCCAAGAAGAAGAGAGCAAGGAGCCTAAGTGAACCACAAGTAGGAGAGCCGGTATCTCCAAACAAAGGTAGGGCCCGTGGTAAAATAGGACACAATAAAAGAAGTTGCAAGGGCGAGATCAAGGAAACTCTTCCCTACCAGTGCACCACAAACAATCCGAAGGCACCTAATAAGGTAACATTCTACCATATCCGTCAAGAAAATGTGTGAGAGTTTTTACATATTTAATGTGGATTTTTTGTTTGCAGCACTGCCAGAATGTTAAACTCTTCCAACATCAATCAGCCAACAGGACAAGCTCAAGCTCAACCAAGCTTAGCCACCCCATTTACACCACCTCAGCCATTTGTATCATCCCAATCCAGCATGCACAACTTCACTCCTGGTGCAGTGACTTAGCCATGGACAAGCTCTCCCAGTCCATTTCCATCATTCCAGTCCAACATGCACAGCTTCACTCCTTGTGCATTTCCTTAGTCCAGGCCAAATGCACCATACCAAACTAGCATGCACTTCTCATCCAGCCCAAGTGCAGCATACCAATACACCATGCACAGCACTGCCACACCTTTTCCACCACCCCAATCCAGTCCAAGTGCACACCAGACCAGCATGCACTTCTCATCCACCCCAAGTGCACCATTCCAGACCAGCATGCACTTCTCATCCAGCCCAAGTGCAGCATACCAATACACCATGCACAACTCTGCCACACCTTTTCCACCACCCCAGTCTAGTCCAAGTGCACACCAGACCCCCACAAGATCATCCAATCCAGTTTAGGCCAACTCCAATCCAATTGCACCACCCAATTTAGGCAGCAGACCAACTCCAGGACTGAGGAGGAAAAGGATGGTTACATCAGAGACCCTAAATGCTTCCAAGAATGCATCTAGATACATGGGGGCTATCAAGAATGCTGGGAGTCAGTCATCAAGGCATGCTCCAAAGAAAAAATGAATAGGATATTGTGTTTTATATCTTTTGATGAATGGCTTGTGTTTTGTATAATTATAGCCAAGCCTTTATTTTGTATAATTGGTATTAGTTAAACAATGCCCTGCTGTTTGGGTTAAGATTGGCAGTTGAACAATGCCCTTTTGTTTTGTAAACATACTTTTGCTTTTTTTAATGATAACTATGAAGATGTTTGGGCTAAGTTTGGCAGTATGTTGGAATATGTTATCTGTTAATACCAGTTTTATTTGTTGCATGCACTTGGCAGTATATTAAGTAGTGCTTTATTGGAATATGTTATCTATCAACAGACTATGTTACACACCAATACCAATCCTTCTATTTCCAATCCACACATCCACACATTGAATGAGAAAGGTATTCATTTATTTCTCAACAGAAAGAGTACAAAATAAGCAGCAGGTGTGTCATTGCTAATAACTAATCCTACCAAAACAGAGCACACTGCCAACCCTCTACACATAAACACTACAGCCCTACATGCACTACCAACCACAGCAACCCTACCTAAGCAAACATAGAACTACAAATATCATCATTAACAATGTCACAACTACAACTAAAAACTTCTCTCTCTTCTTGCAGTGTGCAAGCTCAGCCTCAAGTTGGATGATCCTTTGCCTTTGTTGTGGGATAAGCACCTTACCACGTTCACATATCTCATCATCACGCCATTGGAAAAACCTACACTTTCGCCCCACCTGAAACACAAATAATGCTCAGAAAAATGAAAATCCATAAAACCATTGTAGTAACAAATTGAAACAACATACTGAAATTAACTAAAACCCACTCAAACAATTTACTGAAATTGACATACCCAGTAGTTTGGACAACCATAGAACCTTCTGCCAGGGTTGTCTGCTGTCCACGCCACAACTAGGACAGGTTTTTTATTACAGTAGCACATCATTTGCGCTCTCCTCCTCATGCTGGAACTTGTCGAAGAGCATGCTTCCATTGGGCTTCAAAGATTGTTTGTTTTGATCGTGGTTTGGGGAGATAAGGCTTACCTGTGTGGGTGGAGGTCCAAGCTCGATTTTTGATTTGGGAGTTTAGGGTTTCTAGTACTGATTTGGGGAATTTTGGGTTTTTGGTACTGATGTTGTTGTAGTGAGGGTCACGTGGGGGTCACGTGTGACATAAATGGGGCGGGAAACCCATGTGGCATGGGTGACAGGAGCCACGGTGGATTTTAATTAATATTTTAATCCCTCTGTTAGCCACGTCAGTAATTTCTGTTAGTTGGGTGACGATAGGGACTAAAATAACACGCGTTAATTGGATTAGGGACTAAAAGTGGTAAAATGAAAATGTAGGGACCAAAATAGAAATAGGCCCAAAATGTAGGGACTAAAAGTGCATTTACGCCTATATTATTTTAATGTGTAATAAAATATTATTTTAATGTATGAAATTGAATGATAAAATATCTGATAAATGAGATATTGTAAAATGATGTGGTAAAATAATAAAGTAGGTTTTTGGTGTGTCAAAATGACATTTTTTATAGAACATTTGCTATGGATGCTCTAATAATTTGATGGACCAAGTAGAGGGTTTGAAAAGAGATAATTATTCTGTCAACGGAAAATGGGTACGGTTCTATCTACAGATAGTCTAACTAGAGAATGAGAAAAGAAGTTGAAAGGAAATGACCTATTGGCCATGGTTTTGAAACCCGGACCGTTCATTGAACCATAAAAGAGAGAGGTTCAAGGTTTTTGAGGTCGAACTGAGGTTAAACCGGGGTCGAACTGTGATGATGTCATAATTAATTTAATAATTAATTAAAGCCTAAAGATATTAAATTTATAAAACTAGCAAAATTGACTAATATATCTATATATGTGAGGGAAATTTAATGATTTTCAAGCATATATTTAATAATTAATGTTAATAAAATAAAATAATAAATATGAAAACATTAAAATTTATGATTAATTTTTGAAGTAAAGTTGAATATTTTTGAAGGATTTTAATTATAATTTTTTTTTATTCCTTGTAAGAGATGGATAATTTAATTAAGTAGAATAAAATTGTGTTAAGTTGTTTTTATATATATAAAAAATAAAAATTTCTAAGGGGTTGGACTGCATGGTTCTTGCCACTGGTTCGTGCGGTCCAACCCCAGTTTTAGGGGTTCATGGAATTAACAAAAAATTCGGTTCTTTATGTTTAAAAAACCAGTTTCATCTTGGTTCCCAGTTTTCACGGTCCGACCTCCCAATTTAATCCGGGTCTGAAAACAGTGCTCTTGGCCAGCAATATCTGGGTGATACTTCTTTTTCAAGCCCACTCTTCAAAGTTTTTTATTCTTTCTCTATGTTTCCAAAGAATGTGTTAAATATATTATTAACAACGTGATGTGTTATACCATGTTTTATATGCTAGAGCTAGTGGATGCGGAAGGGGAAGCATAAAATAGGAACACCGAGAACATGAGGGTTACGTGGTTCAGCCTTGTCGGCCTACATCCACGGAGAAATCCCTTAAGGGCTACATTTTTATTGTGTAAGAGTGTAATACAATAACCTGTGTTACAATAAACCCTAACATAAGTATATATAGACGACTAAACCCTAGACTACTTGTATAAGCAGGAGTGGGCTTGAGCCTATTACATTGGGCTTATATGTCTAATATGTCTAATATATCTCTAACAGATTGAAGGAAGAGAGTGGATGGTAAATGTTGCATGTAAAGAGAAACAATTAAAAAATTCAAGAAAAATAAATGATATTTTAATAAAATGTAGCTTAAAATCAGTGGTGGCTCCTGAAAATTTTTCCAGGGTGGTCCTTTAGAAACTTAAAGTAAACAATTTAATAAAAAGAGAACTTTATATATTGATAACAAAAAAAATATTTGTCTATAATATTTTGGGTAGGAGATGAATCTTGGGTACATGATTTCGTATAAAATATTTGTCCATTATAGTAGCAAAAAAATAAACAATAAAGTATAAGTTCAATTGAAATATTATTTCTTGATATAATAAAAATACTAATTATTATTATGTCAATAGCACGACTCTATTAACAATTTAAACCAACATGTATTTTTGTTGTTTAATTGTTTCATTATTTTTCTTTATTGACCACTAACCGTCTAGCACACACCCTATTACTACAATGTAAAGTCTAAACTAGTAAATACAATGCCTCATCCCAATGCCTTAAAAATTGCATGGTTTAATTTATTTTTTTCTTTTATAGTTATTTTTTTATTTACTTTACTACCACTAGTAAGCTAGTCCATTACCCCAATTGCTCAAAGCATACCCAAGACTCCTTTTTTGGTTTGTCCATTAGAACAAAATATTTTGGTACCAATCTATTTCGGCGTACTTGTGGGGAGTAAAAGGACCCAAGTGGGCATATGGGCCTTTAGGCTGTAACATGGAGGGCCGGCCTGCTCCAGGATTAAACTCTATGAGTTGGCCCATACGCCGAGGGTCTGAGGATGCAGCCGAGGGAGAGTTTCACCTCGGACAGATCTTAGAGAACTCAAGATTTCATTATAAAGGTCAAGGCACAACTCTGGAAAGACTAGTGGTTAAAAGGGGACATCTTGAATCTTCTAGATGCATTAGTATTAAAGAAAATATCAAGGGTAAAGGCTGCCACCTCCGCATTAAAGGCTCTGCACCTACCTCCCTGGCCGCATTAATGGGGAGGTGACCCCTGAACAGTGAGGTGGAAACTTCTAGTCACTGTTCAAAAAGTATCAAGAAAGGAAGTATAAAAGGGGGGTAAAGGCCAAAGAATGGGAGGCGGTAGCTAAGAGAGAAGTGAAGAAATTGTAATCTTTAAGGAAGAAAGAGAAATACAAAAGAAGTGGTCCTCGGCTCGAGGAGATTCATTGCAATTATTGTTCGTTATTTACCGTATTTGTTTATAAAAGTACGTTATCGAGCTCCCCGATGCTTCTAACCTAGGTTTCAAGCCCACACTCTACAAATTTTATTGTTTAAGGCTCATTGGGCCTGAGCCCGTGATTGTCTTTGGGTCCAGGTGCAATTGTGCACTTACAATTGGCGCCGTCTGTGGGAAGTCTAGTCTAGAAGGAGTGGGAATACTATGGCAGGCTTGGGTTCTCACCATGCAAAGTCACAGGGATCACAGCCGGAGGATTTTTTCGAGCGTCTTGAGCGTCGAAAGGATCGGGAGGGAAGCGTCCACACAGAATACCCAGGGGCTAGCCATACTCATGGTGGGGGTAGCACTGCCCACGAGGAGGGTTCTAAATCCATGCAGAGGGAAATCAATCGTTTGAAGAGGAAGTTACGCCGTGCTAAACGTAGGTTTTCACCGTCCTCGTCTAATTCTTCCTCAGAGGAGGATAGGGGAGGTGGCTACAGCTCAAGGTCGCGCTCCCCCACCAATGCAACGTCCTCCGGTGAGGAGGACGACCAGCCAACCCGCAGACGTAAGAAGCTTCGTTCTAGGGGCTTAGGCAACGATACTATGAGTAGGGCGTTGCACCAACTCTCTAAATCTCCGTTTACACGGAGGATTGAGAAAGGAAGGCTTCCCAGAAGGTTTACCCAGCCCACTTTTACCATCTACAATGGCCGGACTGATCCGGTGGAGCACGTGAGTCACTTTAACCAGAGGATGGCGGTGCACTCTCACAACGAGACCCTGATGTGTAAAGTTTTCCCCTCTAGCACAGGACCTGTTGCTATGAGGTGGTTCAACGGCCTTAAATCGGGGTCTATAGGTTCGTTGGGGAGCTTACTAGAGCGTTCGCTTCGCGGTTCATTACGTGTAGCAGTACCTCGGCCGTTGGACTGTTATCCATGACCATGAGGGAAGGGGAGACGTTGAAAGCATACTCGGCCGTTGCGGGAGATGTTTAATGAAATAGATGGCGACTTTGATGAGGTGGCGCTTAATACCTTTTAAGGTAGGCCTTCCTGCGATCACGACACGAGGAAGTCTTTGACTAAAAAGCCCGTCCGCGGTGTACGTCGCCTCGTGGAACGTATTGACGAGTACAAGAGAGTGGAAGAAGACCAACGGCAAGGAAGGGAAAGGAGAAGGTTATCCCGGGAGAGAAGGGATTTCGGGTCGGACGAGTACCACAATAACGAGCCGAGGAGAGAGATTACGTTGGGCGGTCCGGCTCGGCGGACACCTCGAGCCGTGAGCCGTGTTCCGAGAACCGGTGCATCGATTGTTGGAGAAGGTTCGTAAGGAGCCCTTCTTCAAATGGCCAGTAAGATGTCGGGGGACCCCTGCGAAGAGGAATCGAGAACCTCTTTTGTCGGTACCATCGGGATGTGGGCCACACTACCGAGAAGCTGTCGGACCCTTTAGAACCATTTGGAGCGGCTTGTCGATTGAAGGAAAACTAAAGCGGCACTTGTGTGTCAACCTATCTTGGCGGGCGGCCAATCCGGCTCAAACAATCGGAGGAACAATTCGTCTCCACCGGCATTGGGAACAATCAATGTTATCTTCGTTGCACACAGTAGGACCGGCTCGGGTCCCACTGGGGTGATGGCGTTTCCGTTCTCGGGCCGGGGATGCCGGCGAGCCGAAGAGGTTGAGGGGCACTTTGCCCGTCTTAGGATTCTCCGAAGAGGATAAGGTAGGGACTATCCAGCCCCATGACGATGCCCTTGTAGTTACGCTTAGGATAGGGAATTATGATGTGAGGAGGGTGATGATAGATCAGGGCAGCGGTGCAGATATCATGTACCCTGATCTATTTAAGGGGTTAAGGTTGAAGTTGGAAGATCTTACTCCTTATGATTCGCCGCTTATAAGCTTTGAAGGGAGAGCCGTTGTGCCAAAGGGATAGATCCGTTTGCCCGTTCAATCCGGCTCAGTAACGGTTGAGGTGGATTTCATTGTGGTTGAGGCGTACTCTCCATATACAGCCATCCTCGCCAGGCCTTGGCTGCACGCGCTTGGAGCTGTCTCCTCTACCTTACATGTTAAAGTTAAATTCCCCTCGAGGGAATGTGTTGAGGAAATCCTCGGCAGCCAATCGGTAGCCAGGCAGTGCATATCGGCAGCAGTACTGCATCAGACAGAAGCCGAGCCTTCGGCTTTAATCACCAAAGACTTATAGCAGTTAATAGCTCCTGATTCATCTGGAATGGTGACAGGAGAGGAGACACATTGTGAGGAGTTAGAGAAATTTCCAGTAACCAATGGCTCAGAGAGGTTCTTCCAGGTCGGCATACTTTTGCCACACCAAGAAAAGATCGAATTGTTAGAATTACTGAAGGACAATATTGATATTTTTGCGTGGGATCCTTACGAAGCTCCGGGCGTCGATCCGAACTTCATTTGTCATCATTTAAATGTCAACCCAGCTATTGTTCCGAGAAGACAGCCACCTCGGCGTTCTTCCAGAGAACATTCCGAGGCTGTGAAGGAAGAGGTGCTTAAACTCAAAAGGGCTGAGGCTATCAAAGAGGTTTTCTACCCCAAATGGTTGGCCCATACAGTCGTTGTTAAAAAGAAGAATGGAACGTGGAGGGTATGTGTGGACTTTACTGATCTGAACAAGGCCTGCCCCAAGGATTCGTTCCCAATGCCTCGTATTGATCAACTGGTGGATTCTACCGTCGGACATCCTAGGATGAGTTTTCTGGACGCCTTCCAGGGTTACCATCAGATTCCCTTAGCGTTGGAGGATCAAGAGAAGACTGCTTTCATTACTCCAATCGGGAACTATCATTATAAAGTTATGCCATTTGGGTTGAAAAATGCTGGGGCTACCTATCAAAGGATGATGACTAGAATGTTCGAACAGCAACTGGGGAAGACCGTTGAAGTATATGTGGATGATATGGTGGTTAAGAGAAAAACAATACCCTCACACGTGAAAGATCTAGCCGACACCTTCCAGGTGCTAAGAAAGTACAAACTGCGCCTTAACACCTCAAAGTGCTCTTTTGGCGTGGGATCCGGAAAGTTTTTGGGATACATGATTACTCATAGAGGCATAGAGGTAAACCCAATGCAGGTCAAGGCCATTCAGGACTTGCAGCCTCCTCAGAACCCAAAAGAAATACAGAAATTAACCGGAATGATTGCCACCTTGAACAGGTTTATATCTCGGTCAGCTGACCGATGTCGTCCTTTCTTCCAGTTGTTGAACAAGTGGAAAGGGTTTCAATGGACCGAGGACTGCGAGTTAGCTTTTCAACAGCTCAAGCAATACCTTTCTCGACCACCCATTCTGTCTAGTCCGGAGGCGCATAAGATTTTGTTTGCTTATCTGGCAGTGGCTGTCCACGCGGTCAGCCTGGTCCTTATAAGGAATGACAGCGGGGTGCAAAGACCGGTCTACTACATTAGTAAGTCTTTGAATGAGGCCGAGGTGCGCTATCTGCCCTTGGAAAAAGCGCTTCTGGCTGTAGTCCATTCCACTCACAAACTTCTTCATTATTTCCAGTCTCACACTATGGTGGTTCTGACCCAATTGCCTCTCAAGGCAGTGCTACGTAGTGCCGACTACTCAGGCAGGATAGCAAAGTGGGGGACCATCCTGGGGGCTTTTGATGTTAAATACAAGCCTCGCACCTCGGTGAAGGGTCAGGTCCTCGGCCGGCTTGGTGGCGAGTTCTTACCGAACCATTGCTAGAAGAAACTCTAAAAGAAGCACACGTGGATGGAAAATCAGTTGCGGTGATCACGGCCGCGGTGCCCTCGGCTTGGAAAGTGTATGTGGATGGGGCTGCTAATCGAGGAGAGGGTGTTGGACTTGTTCTAATGTTCCCTGAAGGAATTGTCTTCGAAAAATATTTAAGATTGGCCTTCTCGGCTACTAACAATGAGGCCGAGTATGAAGCAGTCTTGGTAGGCATGCAGATGCTACGTAGGATGGGTGGAAGGGAAATCCATGTGTTCTCGGACTCTCAGTTAGTGGTCGGCCAAGTCATGGGGACCATGGAGGCTAGAGACCCCGGAAATGCGGGAATATTTGGCCCAAACGTCCAGTTGAATTTGACTCATTTGCCTTAGCTCACATCTCTAGGAGTGGAAACACCCATGCAGGACTCTTTGGCCACGTTGGCAACGTCTTCGGCTCGGGATTTGCCCGAGATTATCCTTGTAAGAGGATTTACTAAAGCCAACGCTTGCCCCGTGAATGCGGCTCACATCCATCTAATAAGGCCCGGACCTAGTTGGATCGACCCGGTCATATCTTTTCTTAGGAATGATACCCTTCGAGGAGAAATCGAAGCGGTTAAGATACGTCGTAAGGCGTCACGTTCCTCGTTGTCGAGACCGAGCGTACAAACGATCCTTCTCGGGACCGTACTTGTTGTGTGTGCACCATGAATCAACGAAGCACTCACGGAAGAAGCTGCATGAAGGGATTTGTGGCAGCCACACTAGGGAAGATCCTTAGCCGGAGCTCGACTCGGGGGTTATTGGTGGCCCAATATGCGAGAGAGAGGCTCGGGGCCCAACTATGCCAAAATGTGATCAATACCGAGAGGTTCGCCCCTAATATTCATCGGCTGGTGGGGTTCTTAACCCTCTTTCCAGTCCTTGGCCTTTTGCCCAATGGGGATTGGATATAGTGGGGCCATTTCCGAGAGCTGCCGGAAATAAAAGATGGCTTCTTGTGGGAACAGACTATTTCACTAAATGGGTTGAGGCCGAGCCCTTAGCCAATATCAGAGATGTTGATTCCAAGAAATTTATGCGGGAAAAATATTGTCACTAGATTCGGTATACCACGTACACTTGTCTCGGACAATGGCGTTCAATTTGACGAAGGCCTTTAGGCAATATTGTGGTGACATGGGTATCATAAATAGGTACTCCACCCCGAAGCTTATCCTCGGGGAAATGGGCAAGGCGAGGCCGTTAACAAGGTCATAGTCGGTGGGCTTAAGAAAAGGTTGGACGATGCGAAAGGCGGATGGGTAGAAGAACTCCCTCGTGTTCTCGTGGACGTATCGGACCACCCGCGTAGGTCCACGGAGAAACGCCATTCTCTATGACATATGGAGCCGGCGGTGATACCTCGGAATACGGTTTTCCCACCCTAAAGACAAGTTCTTTTAGCCGGAGAATAACAATGGACTCTGAAGAAAGGTCTTGATTTACTCGAGGAACGACGCGAGGCGGCCTTATGGTCCAAATGGCTTATTATCAACGAAGCTAAAACGGGGATATGACGCCCACGTGAAGCTAAGACCACTTGCACACAGTGATCTTGTACTAAGGAAAGTTGTAGGCACTTCTAAGAACCCGGCAGGGGTAGTGGGACCCAACTGGGAAGGCCCCTATCGCATTGTTTCAGTAGCAGGCATAGGGTCATATCGGCTAGCTGACCTAGACGAAAGAATTGTGCCACGCCCATGGAATGTAAATAATCTTAGAAGGTATTATTATTAATAAAATGTGCTTTTGTCAGTTAGTATTTCAAAGTTATGAGTACCTCTGACGCTTGCAGCTACTATTCTTAAGAATCAAACAAAAACTTGGTTAAGTGCAGTCCTCGGACCACAAACCTTGTGGAAATTGATATCTTGTCATTTGTTAAACAGAACCTTAGTTATGCCGGGTCCTCGGACCTTCTACTTTGGGAAAATTAACATTTGAAGTTACTGATCTTGAGAATCAAACAGAAACTTGGTTGAGTGCAGTCCTCAGACCACAAACCTTGTGGAAATTGATATCTTGTCATTTGTTAAACAGAACCTTAGTTATGCCTGGTCCTCGGACCTCCTACTTTGGGAAAATTAACATTTGAAGTTACTGATCTTGAGAATCAAACAGAAACTTGGTTAAGTGCAGTCCTCGGACCACAAACCTTGTGGAAATTGATATTTTGTCATTTGTTAAACAGAACCTTAGTTATGCCGGGTCCTCAGACCTCCTACTTTGGGAAAATTAACATTTAAAGTTACTGATCTTAAGAATCAAACAGGAGATTGGTTAAGTCTTGTCCTCGGGTCACAAACTTGATCACAAACTTGATCAAATAGGAAATTAACATTTCTTATCACGTCTGGAAATTAGTGCCTTACTGGTCATTAACTCGGATCTTAAGTTCTATATCTTTAAGCGTTAAGCAAATTTATGTAAGGAATGGTCCTCGGATCTTACACCCTACTAAACACAATACCACACATTATAAGGGTTTAATCGTTATATGAGGTCTTTTTTTTAACCAAGGCATTATTTAAAATATCTCAACCATGTCATTTGCTGTTAAGTTTTTAGCTATGTACTAATGGGAAACTTTTGCGACAAGTACAAAAAGAGTAAAGTAAAAACAGATACAACACGAGTGAAAATCAAACAAAATTGTTCTTCATTAATCATTTAGATATACATTACATATTAAGTCTGAATACAGAGAAAGAGAAGTCCTAAGCTAGGTCCTAAGCTTTTGGAGGAGGATCTTGCTGAGAAGTGCTGGTTGCCTCGGTCTCTTTGCTCAACTCAAAAGGAGACGAACTTGCTTTCCTTTGTCTGCTGCCTTCGTTGGAGGGACGATGGATTCTATGGTTTGGCTCGGGCCTTCTCGGCATCCCCGCCTCCTTCCTTTTCTTTATTGGAACACAACGAAGGTTCGTAGGATCCGGAATTAGCTTTGGGACCATGGGAGGAAGAGCGGGAAGAGTTGTTTCGGGGTAGGAGTAGCGGCGGGGAGCCTCTTCAATCTCCTGTATCTCCGGGGGGAAGCCAAACATTCTCGGACTTCCTCGGCTCCGAGGCTGAGGAACTCCTGCTCTGAGAGCCTCCCCCCGAGACTTTTACGACGGTACTCGGCACAAGGCCGCGAAAGCCTCTGTCACCGCTCCTCGGTGGCAGCTACCCCTTCCTCGTAACTCGCACCGCGGCAGCTTCTAAAGAACGTTGAAATACGCCGGCTTCTTCCTTCATCAGCGCAAGTTCCTTTTTCAAATCCGAGCGTTCCCTTTGGACTCAGGAGAGCTCATCATCTTTTTCATGAAGGAGCTTGCGCTGCCCTTCTATTTGGGTCTTCATGGTCTTCAGGTTTGCCTCGGCCCCATTCCTCTCTCTTTTCAGCTCAGCCACCTCAGAGATAAGCTTCTCATTTTCAGCAATGGCCGTGCCTAAGGACTTCTCAGTCTCCATCCGAATTTCAAGCTTTGTTCTGGCCTTCTTCCTAGTATCTTCTATAAACTTCTCGGCCATGAAGACTTCCTGAACGGCCTGCAATAAAGTATGAGGAAATTAGGTATAACAGGACACTGATGAATAATCCAATGCTGTTAAAAATGTAATCTTCCTAAAAAGTTAAACTTACCAGGGCTAGATCCCTTTTTAGAGACAGGAATAATTGAGGTTGGCTCATCCTCTCCAAGGTCTCCATATCTTTCGGCAGCAGAACAACCCTAACCAACACTTCGCCAAGTGATGGGCATGACCTTGCAGGCCGCCCCCGATGTGGATGGGGCGGGAGATAGGTGCGCCGTCCAGCCTTAAGTCAGGGGACCAGGTGGCCGGTGCTCGGCGCACTTCGGCCACGTCCCTGATCTCCCCGCTTTCAACTGAGCGGGCCCTGCCTTTGCCTTTATCCAGCCTCTGCTGCTGAACGGGTGGCGGTTGTTGTCGCGATTTCTTTGGTTCCTTGCTGCCTGTCTCCTCGGCTTCCCCCTTTCTCTTCTTTTTGGGATCCTCGGCTGGAAGTTTTGGCTCAGCTGGAGGAGGGGGAGGTGGCAAAGCTGAAAGAGCTTGAGACCCCCCCTATCTTTCTCTCAGCAACCTTTGTAGCTCTCGTGGTGAGGAGACCCTTCATCCTGTCCATATCCTCCTCGAATTCGTCCTCTGGTCGGGCAACGACTAACCCTGCAATTCCAGAGGCCTCAGTGGCTTCTTCTTCCTCGTTAGAGAGTACAACGAACTGGTTCCCTCGAGGTCTTTCGGTGTCTTCAAGTTGGAATTGTTCTATCTCCTCGTCTAGCGTGTTAGAAGAAGACACTTGCTCCTCTGGGACAGCAATGCCCTGGGAGTGCACGGCGAGGGGAATTGCCGCTATGGGCTGTGTGTACAAAACGGTGTGAGGGGCGTCAGGGAGATCGTGGTCGTCCAAAAAATGGGGCCGGGCTACGTTTATCTTCTTTCGCCTTCGGTCACCCGCAACTATGGCGTTTTCTATCTCCTGGAAGTCCGAGGAAATGGGGCCATGCCCCGAGAATCGGATGAGCAGCCACGAGTTGTAGGTCCTCGGCGGCAAACACTTCGGAGCGCGGATACTCGGTTGAGATGCAACGCGTTGCGCGGGCTTGCGCGTGGGCGTACGTGTTGCTTATCTGCAAAGAAAGACATCAAAGCAAACGAACATGGTCAGATTCACACAACATATAATAAACTTAAAATAAACATGAATACATGTGAATACGCATTTTTGTGAGTGTTAGAGGAAGTTGTGCGGTGGGGGGGTTAATCCTAAGGTGTCGCACCGGGATCTCCCCCACTCAAGCCCGGCGATGGATGCCGTCGTGCCAGTTCCCAGAGACGATCAGGTAGTCATCCTTCATGCCTTTGTTGGATTTGGGCAGACAGGAGATTAGCCTAACGACGCTGGAACGGGATTTAATGTAGTAGCCTACGTTGGAGAGTTTATGGGACTCGTACAGAAAGACGACATCGTGCTAGGTGAGGTTTAGGCCCATTTGCTCGTTTAGAGCATCAACGCTACCCAAAACTCTAAAAACGTTTGGGAGGCAGTCGGGACACAACCGGTGGTTGCGAAGGTACTCCCTAGTTACAGGCTTCATTGGGAGGGTCATCCCACCCTCTACAAAGGCTATCATTGGGATGATAACCTCTCCCTCCTTTCTAGAGCCAGCCACGGCTTCTGCCGGGCAATATTTTAAACCTACATCGCCGGGAATGTGATACTTGGCTTTGAAGCCTTCCATTCCTGCGGCGGTATCAACTAGACACTTGAACTTTCCCATCAGATATGAACGAAAGGCTAAAATCTAAAAGGGGGAATGATTATAAGGAGGGCCGAGGACAAGGTCCGAGGAGAAAGGGTTAAGAGAAAAAAGGAATAAGAACTTACAGACTTGAAGTTGTGCGAGTTTCCACGGAGTTGTGTAGACAAAAGGTGATTGCTGATGTTTTGATGGGATTAGTCTCTGGAGAAATAAATGAAGGCGCAGATTCCCAAAGCGTCACGACGTGCGAGAAGCGGCCTCGAAATTATATTTGTCCCGCCCAAATTTTCATGGGATGATAAGGACCGTTGGATGCTCATCTCACCGTTGAACGTGGGGGACAAGGTATAACTTACGGTAATAAATGCGCGCGTTTTTGAAAATAAAACCGCCAAGTGTCACCCTCCGGAACGCGAAACGGTTTTCACACGTGTGGTTATTTGCAGAAAGTGTGGAGGAAGTGTTCGTTGGATCAAAACCCTATTTTTCTCCTCGGATGATGAGAAAATAGAGTTTTGAGGGGCTATTGTGGGGAGTAAAAGGACCCAAGTGGGCATATGGGCCTTTAGGCTGTAACATGGAGGGCCGGCCTGCTCCAGGATTAAACTCTATGAGTTGGCCCATACGCCGAGGGTCCGAGGATGCAGCCGAGGGAGAGTTTCACCTCGGACAGATCTTAGAGAACTCAAGATTTCATTATAAAGGTCAAGGCACAACTCTGGAAAGACTAGTGGTTAAAAGGGGACATCTTGAATCTTCTAGATGCATTAGTATTAAAGAAAATATCAAGGGTAAAGGCTGCCACCTCCGCATTAAAGGCTCTGCACCTACCTCACAGCCGCATTAATGGGGAGGTGACCCACTCAGCTTGAGGTGGAAACTTCTAGTCACTGTTCAAAAAGTATCAAGAAAGGAAGTATAAAAGGGGGGTAAAGGCCAAAGAAGGGGAGGCGGTAGCTAAGAAAGAAGTGAAGAAATTGTAATCTTTAAGGAAGAAAGAGAAATACAAAAGAAGTGGTCCTCGGCTCGAGTCCGAGGAGATTCATTGCAATTATTGTTCGTTATTTACCTGTATTTGTTTATAAAAGTCTGTTATCGAGCTCCCAGTACTTCTAACCTAGGTTTCAAGCCCACACTCTACAAATTTTATTGTTTAAGGCTCATTGGGCCTGAGTCCGTGATTGTTTTTGGGTCCAGGTGCAATTGTGCACTTACAGTACTATTATGAAGTTACCATTATTATAAATATATATGTATAATATTGATTAAAACTCATATAAATTATTAAGGGTCTTAAAATTATAAGTCATATTTCAATTAGTATGTCAATCTTTAAGCCCAAAAAACAAATTAACAATCAACTTTTTAAAATATAATAAGATTAAAATGTATTTAATAATGAAAGAAAGATAAAAGATAAAAAAAAGACATATGCTGAATTAAAAAGAAGAAGAAGAAGTAGATGATAACGTGAAGGCAGGAGGCTAAAGTTAATATAAAAAACTGAGGTTCCGTTTGAATACAGCTGAGAACTGAAAACTGAAAATATTGTAGTAAAATAAATTTTAAATGTGTAAATAGTATTGAGAGACCCATCTTAATAAGTTATTAAACAGTGCGTAACATGCTACGTGCGATCACTGTACGTTTTTTCCCCTGAAGCATAAACGAAAAAAAAAAAAAAAAAACAAACAAACAAAGAGGAAGGAAAGCCCTGAACACGGACACCTTCAGCGCAATCCAAACCCACCTTGAATTTCAGCTTCCTTTTCAAATACTACTTGTATTAGTCACGCACTTGTCATGTGTAGGCTGACAAAACTAAAAATAATATTACACAACTAAATTTAGAAAAACTTAAAAGAATTGCAGAGAAAATGTAGAATAAAGAAGAAGAAGAAGAAGAAGAAGAAGAAGGAAGAGGAGGAGGAGGCGACAGTTGCGAGGGGCTGCATTCCTTCAGGTGACCGGGGATGCGACTGGATGGGTTGATTTAGGCCATTCTTGAGGTTGAAGCGATGAAGGTTGGGTCAGTGGGTCTGGGATCAGTGGTGGCTGGGACAGTAGGACAGAGACAGTGTGTTTGTTGTCTGGCAATGAAAGGGGCTAGAGCGGACTGCCGAGAGGTTGAAGTTATTTCCCCTTTAGGTTACGATCTTTTTATTCAAAATTTGATTGGGTATTTTTTTTATTGGGTATTTGGTTTATAGCAATTTAATTTGATTTTCAAATTTTAGTTCTATAATTTTTTTTTTTTTGATTGGGTTGGGATAGTAGGACAGAGAACATAGGTCTTCTTTAATTTTCATATTTTAGTTCTATAAAATTTTTTTGGGCTTAAAAAAATTTCAGGGTGGTCACAACTTTTTTTTAAAGGGTGAGCAAATATAAAAATTTTAAATTATCATATATATATATATATATATATATATATATAGACATATAACTTTCCCAGGTTAAGTTGGTCCTATGATGACCCTGAATGTGGCACCGCGTCTACTTAAAATAGATAATATTTATTAAAAAGTGAGTATCTAAAAGAGAAAAAGTAGATTCTTATACAAAAATTGATCGAAATTTTTGCACGAGTTGATACAAATGTTCTAAGTATTTTCTAGATGTACCTATTTCCTCAGCTTCTTTGTGCTACAGACAATCATATACTTGGCTTGGTATTTTATCGGCTAAATATATTATCGATCAATTTCATAATAAATTTTAAGTGACACTTTGTTATTGGTTTTCATGTGGGCCCATTATTGACATTACATTCTCATGTGAATCTCTTAAGATTTGTCGTAAAATTTTAGTGAAAGTGTTGTGTCCTTAGCATTATTCATTGTATATTAAATATTTAGATGTGGCATTGAGTCAAATTTTATTGATGTTTTACCTACTTTCGGGCATGTTAAACTTTTAACAAATCTTGAATTGAAGTTTCAGAGGAGGAGGTTTTGCATTCACGTCCGTGGTTGTAACTTTTCTAAGATTAGTATATTTTCAATTGTTAAAATAATATTCCACTCACCGAACATGTTAGGCAATATTGAGTTGAATTTCAAACCTCTGCTTCTAAAATTTTAAATGCCACTTGATTATAATAGGGGAGAGGAGACATAAGCTTGCGTGTAAATTGTGATGCGAGAATAATAATGGGAGAAATATAAAAATAAATTTCTAGTTCCGTCACCGGTGGCCCAATGGAGAGACTATTGCTTGCCGACTATCTAATAGTAATTAATTTTCCGCATATAGGGCTGCAAATGAGTTGCCATTTGGCATTTGGGTTTTAGTCGGAAAGTCTCTTTAAGATAAGATCAAAAAGTCCGTTTTCCTGGCAATGCCAATGATCCATTAGAGCACCTGTACCGGACAAAACAGTCTAATTTTATTTTAAATAGTGGAATTTAATGTCCAACCAAGAATGAACTAGCTGGCTGTAGGGACCACAATGATTGTTTTGCGGAAAGGAAACTTCATGGAAGGAGGATCTCTCTTCATATCGTCCTTCGTCCCCAATATTTTCCTCTATCAATTCCAAATTTCCAGCTACATTTCATCTCTCTCTGATTGGTGAAAATCATCAGTTTTTCATCACATCTTCAATCTTTCTTACCTTCCGCGCTCCTGTGCCTTTTAGATCTTCTTAATCTTCGGTTAACAGATCATCTCGATGGCTATCATGACCGATGAAGGAACCTCCTCTTCTTCTTCCACTCACCGAGGGAGTTATGATATTTTCTTGAGTTTTTGAGGTGAAGATACTCGTTATGGTTTTACTGGCCATTTATATAAGGCTTTGTGTATCAAGGGTTTTAACACCTTTATGGATAATGACCTTCAAAGAGGAGAAGAAATTTCTATGGAACTTCGCAAAGCCATTGAATCATCGATGATTTTTAATATTGTGTTTTTGAAAACTATGCATCTTCTACTTGGTGCATGAATGAACTTGTCAAGATTTTTGAGTGTAAGAATAACGGTCAATTGGTATTACCGGTTTTTTATAAAGTAAATTTATCAGAGATACGCAAAATAGAAGGAAAGTTTGGAGTATATCTTGCTAAACATGAAGAAAAATTAAAAGATAACGCTGAGAAGGTTCAGTCTGTTCAGAGGTGGAGGGAAACATTGACTAAAGCAGCTAATTTATCTGAATTTCTTTACAATGATGGTAAGTATTTATTTATTTGAGAATTGGGTGTGTATTTAATTAATGACTACTCTAGAGTCTAGAGTGTTTTTACTTTCTTTTTTTTTTTTTGACCGTGAGTGTTTTTATTTTTTATGAGTAATACTTTATAAATTTTTAATGGTTTTTGTGTGACCACTAAATATCTAATTATGAAAGTTTTCTTCTTTGATCTATACTCTACCTACTTAAGGTGGTTAAGCCAATGGTCGATTATCGAAATAAAATAATTTTACTCAAATAATATTAATTATGATGAATATTTGTATTCTTTTATCCGTTTATAAATTTATAAGTTAGCCTATACGATTCTTGTGCTCTTTTATTCATTTATAAACTTTAAATTGTTTTATAATCATAATAAATGGTAGAAGTAGAAGAATTGAAAGTTGGGTAAGAGTATTAGTATCTAGTGTTCTAAAAAAAATCATTTTGGCACATCAAAAGTTATTTTATCTATTTTAACAAATCGTTTCATTACATCTTTTATTTTTATACCATTTTATTTAAATATTATTTCTTTTTTCATTTTAATTCTTATTTTATTCTTACTTTTTTTGTTCCCAATGGTAAAAGAAGAGAAAGAGAGTTTGCATAGTCCATAATTTTCATAGAAAAGAGAGAAAGTTTGACTAAAATATGCACAAATATTTATAGCATATCTCATAGTACACTTCTTCTATATTTAGAACATCACTTTAGCAAATGCCAAATCTATTTGGCATTTGACACATCTCATGAAGATGATTTTTTATGTTTGGCGTGTTAAATGCTAAATATTTAGTATTTAACATGCCTAATGCTAGTGCTCTAATGTTATCAATTAAAATTTTCTCCCGTGTGATGTTAAGAAAATCTTTTTTAAATTTCTTAATCTCATTTTGTTTTAGTTTGGAAATGAGTTTTTAATATCTTTGTTTCCTTGCCCAAAAAAAAAAAAAATCTCATTTTCTAAAAGCCTAATTCCAATTTTCTATTAAAAAAAATGGGAATGTGCTAAAATTAATCATAGCTCTCTGAATTACAATGTCATTTAATTTAACTAACAATATGTTAATTGTAAATTGTAATGCACGAAACCAAACATATTTAATTAATACATTGAATTTGGTTCATCTTTAGAATTACAATGCCATTTAATTTAACTAACAATATGTTAACTGTAATGCAGTAAACCAAACATATTTAATTAACACATTGAATTTGGTTCATCTTCATATATTTATATTGTTTATTCAATAGTTGGGGGTGGAGATTCAAACAATGGATGTTTTTGTTAGAAACACAAAGATGTGTTAATTGAGTAAAAGGTTCTTGACATCCTCATATTTATATTTGCAAATAGTCCAACTCATTATGCTCAATTTTTTGCAGCTGCACTAAATCAGAATTCGAATTTATCCAAAGAATTATTGAAGAAATATCAAGCACAAAATCAAATCGTGTACAGTTATTTGTTGCTTAATATCCAGTTGGAATAGATTCTCAAGTGGAGGCCATAAAATTACTTTTAGATATGGATTCAAATGATGTTCGCATGATAGGAATTCATGGTCTTGGTCTTGGGGGAATAGGTAAGATTACAATTTTAAAAGCTGTTTATAATAGAATTGCTGATCTTTTTGAAGGAAGCTGTTTTCTAGAGAATGTTAGAGAAATGTCTAATATAAATGGTGGCATAATCCAACTACAAGAGACACTTCTCTCTAAGATCTTACGAGATAAATATTTGAAGGTGACCAGTGTATCAGAAGGAACTAGTTTGATAAAGGAAAGACTTCATTGTAAAAAAGTTCTTTTAATTCTAGATGATGTATAAATCAAAAGAAATAGAAAATTTGCTTGGAGAATGTAATTGGTTTTCTTCAGGAAGTAAAGTCATTATAACAACAAAAGACAAACAAGTGATGACTACTCTTGGGAGAGATCATCAAATTTACAAGGTTGAAGAATTGAATCAATGTCAAGCTCTTGAACTTTTTAGTCTACATGCCTTCCAAACAAGTAAACCCGAGGAAGATTATTCAAATCTTGCAAAGCAAATTATATGTTATGCCAATGGCCTCCCATTAGCTTTAAAAATAATGGGTTCTGATTTGTGTGGAAAAAGTATACCAGAATGGAAAAATGCAATAGAAAAGTATAAAAACATTCCACATGAAGATATTGAAAAGATACTCAGAATAAGTTATGACGGATTGGAAAAAAATGAAAAAGGATATTTTTCTCGATATTGCGTGCTGCTTCAAGGGATTCCACAAGGATGATGTTGTAAATATATTAGATAGTTGCAATCTATATCCAGTTTATGGTATTGGAAAGCTTATCAATAAGTGTCTCATAACTGTTGATTTATTTGGTATTTTCACTACAAAAAAAAAGGTTCTATAGCCGTGTTTCAAAAACGCGGCTATAGACCCCCAAAAACGCAACTATAGGATATAGCCGCGTTTACAAACCAGGCCTAAATTGCGTAGCAATAGCCCCTGCGGGTCTATAGCTGCGTTTTTAAAAAACGCGGCCATAGTCTAAGACCTGTAGCCGCATTTTTACAAAACGCGGCTACAGACCCGCTTTGAGATGCATTTATAACCGCGACTATAGGTTTTTTTTAAAAATATATATATATTTCTGGGTTTTTTTTTCCCCAAAAAATTCAAAATTAAGGTTTTTTAAAAACAAAAAAAACAATTTCTGGGGTTTTTTTTCCCCCCAAAAAATTCAAAATTCAAACCAAAAAAAAAAATTCAAAATTAAACACAAACCCAGAAAATTCAAAATCAAACACAAAACCAAAAAGTTTAAAATCAAACACAACATACTCACAATACAAACACACCCAAAAAATTCAAAATCAAACACAACATACTGTCAATACAAATACAACGTGCTCCAAAATATAACAATACAAACCCATGAATCTCCTCTCATTCAACAAAACCAACCCAAATTTAACACTAAATCCATTCAAAGAACACAAAAACACAAGCTCAGAAACACAAGAACAAGCTCAAGAACACAAACCCATTGAAACATAAACATAATAGCAAAAATAACCTCTAGCAAAAGTATAATACCCATAAAAAGATTAGAAAATTTTTACCTTGAATAGTAGAGATGAGTGTGCCTTTAGTTTTTCTTATGAAGTTTCCCGATAACCCTTGCCTGAAAAATGAAGTACATGGTTGTGTGGAGTGTACTGGTGGGACACTGAGGGAGAGGAGTGTGTATGTGTTGTGTTGAAAGAAAAAAAGAAGGAAAGAAAGAA
The DNA here is from genome assembly GCF_040712315.1 of Castanea sativa. Lineage (NCBI taxonomy): Eukaryota > Viridiplantae > Streptophyta > Magnoliopsida > Fagales > Fagaceae > Castanea > Castanea sativa. The sequence continues at coordinate 67,463,004 of NC_134013.1, forward strand.
AAAAAAAAAAAAGAAGAAGAAGTAGTAGCAAAGAAACAAAGAAAAATAAAAGAGTTGTGCTGGAGTGAAGAAGGAAGAAAGAAAAAGGGAAAGAAAAAAAAGAGTTGTGCTGGAGTGAAGAAGGAAGAAAGAAAAAAAGAAAAAAAAAAGACCTTGGCATGATTTGCAGAGAAGAAAGAAAGAAACCCAGGAAATTAAGAAGACGTGCTGAAGAATGACCAAAGAACGAAAAGATAAGAGTGGGGGTAGGTGGGAAAGTGGGGTTCTTTTCTTTTTTTATTTGGTGTTACCTATAGCCGCGTTTTTGAAAACACGGCTATAGCCCCTCCCTTATATAAAAAAATAAATTATTCGGATGCACAAACCATCTTTTTTAAAAAATATATATTATTTGGCTAGACCTATAGCCGCGTTTTCAGAAATGCGGCTGCAGTCCAGACTCAAAAATGCAGCTCAAGGCACTTACAAATGCGGCTATAGATTAGGTCTAAAGCCGTGTTTCTAGGAAACGTGACTATAGCCTTCCTTCATAAAAAAATATTTGTTCCGCTGTACATGTCATCCTTTTAAAAAATATTTTTTGGTTGGACCTATAGCCGCGTTTTCAAAATGCGGCTATAGGCCAGATATAGAAACGCAGCTCAAGGCACTTACAAACGCAGCTTAGACCTAACCTATGGCCGCATTTTAAAAAACGCGGCTATATCCCCTCCTTTATAAAAAATATTTGTTCGATTGTACATGCCATCCTGTTAAAAAATATTATTTGGTTGGACCTTTAGTTGCGTTTTTAAAAACACGGCTATAGATGGGACGTAAAAACGCAGCTCAAGTCACTTACAAACGCGGCTATAGGTTAGGTCTATTGCTGCGTTTCCTAGAAACGGGGCTATAGGTTTGGTCTATAGCCGCGTTTCTTTTAAACGCGACTATAGGTCAGGTATAGCCGCGTTTTTTTATAAACGCGGCTATAGCCCGCATTTTTTGTAGTGTTTTCTTATGCATGACTTGCTACAAAAATTGGGTAGAGAAATTGTACAACAAGAATTAGAAGAGCTTGAAAATCGTAGCAGAATATGGAGTTATAATGATGCTCATGAATTACTAACCAGAAATATGGTATGCATTCTTTTCTTCACCTTTTTTTTTCCAATTTTTTTTATTCATGAGAATTATCTCTTTTCAATATTGAACTAAATATAATTTTCACAATATATGTTTTGTTTAAAGTTTCAAAATCATTATACTTTTGTTGAATCCATTTATGAAGTGCGACTAATTCTTTGCCTTAAGCAGGGATCAAATAAAATTCGAGGCATTATGTTGCGCTCACCTGAACCAATAAAGGTGTCATTGAAATCTAAAGTTTTCAAAAAGATGAAAAATCTCAAATTTTTGATAGGTGATGTACACATTGATAAAGAACTTGATTATCTACCGCATGAGTTAAGGTTTCTTGAATGGAATGTATCTCCTCTTTCCTTATCCTCCAAATGTATTCCTCCTCAACAACTTGTTGCACTCAAGATGTCTAGCTTTATGGTGGAGAATGTATTCAAGCAGGTATAACTATTACTAGTATTTATGAATTTTAATTTCTTTAATTGTTATTTTTAAATTTGCTGAAGAATTTTTGTTTTTTGTCTTTTTCTATAGGAGTTCCAGTACAAAAATTTGAAAAGTATCATTCTGGATATGTGTGATTCGATTACAAAAGTACCCGACCTGTGCGCCCCAAACTTAGAGACATTGGAAATTTTAGGGTGTATAAATTTAATTGAAGTTCATGAGTCCATTGGATTTCTTGATAAGCTTAAAGAATGGACAATTTTCCTTTGTCTGAAATTTCAAATTCTTCCGAGTAAGCTGATGTTGAAATCTCTTGAGTGTTTTGATCTTAGAACATGCCTGAGTCTTAAGAAGTTCCCTGATATACACCCAGAAATGAAATGTTTAAAAAATTTAGTTTTGCTCGGTAATGGTATTAGAGAATTGCCTTCATCACTGGGCTATCTCACTAGGCTTCGTATGTTAAGTTTTTGCTATGATCATCACTATATGGAGTTTTCCAGTTGGCAACAATAAATTGCAACTGCTTGAGGGAAAAGATATTCTTACTTCCAAATTGGGAATGGCCTAGACTTGGGTTTCTAAGCTTGACAAGTCTAGATCTTAGTGATGGAAATAGAACTGAATTAGATTTTTGGATGCAACCCGATTGCTTCCCCGTATTGAGATCTATAAATCTAGCTGGAACTAGTATTGTTACCATCCCAGAAATTATTATCAAATTTACTAGATTAGCAATTCTTGACATAAAAAACTGCAAAGAGCTTCGGGATATTCCAAGGCTTCCACAATCTATAGAAACAGTCAATGCAGAGAATTGCAAGTATTTGGACCCACAATCATCAATCAATTTATGGAAGCTGGTCTCTCTCGCTCTCTCTCTCTCTAAATTTAAGTTTTTAGTTACTTTTCCCGAATACATTATATTACTATGATATTTTCTTTTTAACTTCAATTTCTTGTATTTGTTAAATTCAAGCAGTTTGGTGAAATTCTTGGGATTTTACCTGAAGCTGCAACAAGCGACATTCTCCCCGAATTTGAATCAGAAATTGGGAGCTCTGGCTCTGGCTCTGAATCTGAAATTGAGAGCGAAATTATCCTTGATGACTCCAAATCTGAATCTCAAATTCCGAGCTCTGGTTCTGAATCTCTATCTCCAGTTGACTTTTATTTACCTTATGTTCTATTGCCAGGATTTGAGATTCCAAAGTGGTGCAAATTTAACCACCTGAGCGTTGGAAATTTCGTATCATTCTGGGTTGGTCCCAAATCTTCAAATTTGGATGTCTGTGTTGCTTTTCCAGCACAACCGCATTATTCGTGGCAAACCTATTTCAGTGATGATTTTTCAATTAGCATTTCCATTAATAATTGTGAAAAGAAAATTATTTGTGGGGCTCATGTGAGAAGTGATACTGATCATCTGTGGTTAATTTATGGGCAATTGAATATATCAAATCCACGCGAACAGAATCACATTGAGCTTGAGGTTACAGAGCGTGGGGTTACAGGTTTGATAAACTCAAGGTCCAATTACATAAATTGCTTGACGTTCTATGTAGAATGCATCTATTGTCCTCGAAGACCCGATATTTCTTGCTAGCAACTTCCAAGTGCTGGTGGCCATGATTGTGGGTCTTCCTCGGTTTGAGATTACACCTATTTCCTCTCATCCCCATGGCTCCTGTTCTGGCACGTATATGGGATCAATGGGCATTCGACATTGTAGATGAAGATTCGAGGCTTTCAATGGAAACAACCACATAATGGGTTTGAACTTTGAAGGAGGCTGTGATTTGAGTTTGCTGCCTCCTGGCTATCTCGTGGGATACGATTACACTAGGCAGATTTCTTTGCCATTTTTGGCTTCTAATGGATACCACAATTGTGTCTGAACTACACTTTGGGTTCATCTTCAATTGGTCATGCGTGCCTTTGTAAACAATGAATTGGACTTCAATCTGTATCCACTGTCAAAATGGGAACGTCTCTTTCAAACCTGGGAGAAACTTGATTTCATCCTAGAACAACCTTGAAATTGAAAACTGGAAATCAAGTTCTGAAGATTGGAGTAACAAATTAATTGTCTTCTTTCTTTCAATAATATTCTTCACTGGTAATGTTAGTTATCATTGGATAAATTTCATTTCTAGATGGTCATTTCAAAATTCGGCACCTCAACTTACTTTCCTTTGGGGCCTTGATTATAGATACGCTTTACTGAGTTGATGGCTAGAATTCTTTTAAATGCCTTATACTTGTGTCACTTACAAGATATTCCTTCATTAACAGCTGAAGCTATGAAAGGGCACCCTGATGTGTCTTATGATATTACTTCACCTCTTAGTCTGCATAATCTACTTGTGGTATAAAATTTTATCCTTTACCTTCTATTGGGCCAAAATCTGAATAACTGTCTCTTAAGCTTTGCCAAAAGTTTAAATTGTGCTCGACTTTATGATTGGGCTATGTGCTCTAATTTCTTTCTTTCGTAAAAAAAAAATGTTTTTCCTTTCTTCATAAGCAGTACTTTTATATAACACTCTTGATTTCATAAATTAAAACTAGCACCCTTGTGGGGCCAATCTGGTGGATACCTTGCTTGAAGTTTTTGGTAATATTTAGATAGACAGGCTTATATGTCCTTAAATTAGATGTTTTAATATTGCAGGATGTTGTTAATGATAGGATTTTTATTCCTTTATTAACTGCTGAAGCTGTGAAAGGGCATCCTATGTGTCTTATGACATTATTGCACCTCTTATTCTTTTGATGAACAAAAAATAGGTAGAGGGGCAACTTGAGTTGGCGTCTTCCACCTGGTCATGACCATAGTGGTACCCTACCCAATAGGTTAGGGTTTGCAGGAGCAGGGTATCCAGATGAGCCATAACTATGCACCTCTTGACCTGTATAATCTACTTGTGGTATAAAATTTTATCATTTACTTTCTATTGGGCCAAAATTTGAATAATTCTCTTAAGCTTTGCCAAGAGTTCAAATTGTGCTCGACTGTATGATTGGGCTATGTGCTCTGATTTCTTTCTTGCTTATAAAAAAAAAAATGCTTTTTCCTTTCTTCATAAGCAGTACTTTTACATAACACTCTTGATTTCCTAAATTAAAACTGGCACTCTTGTGGGGCCAATCTGGTGGATACCTTGCTTGAAGTTTTTGGTAATATTTGGATAGACAGCCTTATATGTCCTTAACTTAGATGGTTTAATATTGCAGGATGTTGTTAATGACAGGATCAAACACTGTTTATGCCATGTAGCAGGAGATCAGATGAGTTTGCAGCTTGTGCTGGTACAAGCAAGTGCATGCCTTATTATTTTGGAAGTTGCAAAGCATATTGTGGAAATTTTGTTAGTAAGAGGCTACTTCAGTATGAAATCTTATGGAAGCATCTTGCAATTGGATATATATGGCTTATGCAATTGTTATAGCCATGATTTCAAAAGATGCTCTATTATTTGAAGAGAGAAGGTAAATGGAAGCTTTTATTTTTAGCTTACATTGTACTAACAGTTAAGATTTACATTATAGAATAATCAAATGTATACAATATTGTACACTTTTTGCCAATATTAAGACTTTTTGTGTTGGAGACTTTTTGTTATTGTTATGATGTTGTCTTATTAAACACTTTAGATTGCTAAAAAGTAGTCCGATTTAATGTGATAAATTTAATTGTAATTTCATGTATATTTATATTAATAAAATAAGTTTTATGAAAAAATTGTAACAAGTGTGGAAGGATTTTCAAAATTTATTTTTTGACAATAGAATTTAGGAAACATGAAGATATCTTTGGCATTTTCCACATTATGACATGGGTAGGAGGGGCTACCTTTCGGCCTCACGGCTGTTTTATAGAATAGGCAGGCTTTTTACCAAGGAAGTTAATACCGTACCGGAGGCTGTACCGGATTGACCACCGGTACGATATATTTCGGATACCTGTCAATACCAGTGCACCATTTTGGGTTTACCGCTATTTTATATTTATATATATATATATATATATTATATACACACACCAAAATCTCTAGAACCATGTTTATAAGCATATAATATTTCACTTATATTGTAGTAAATATAAAAGTTTATCATAAAACATTACCTCAATTCAGAACAAATTATTCATAGTTTTAGACTTTAGTATCAATTAAAAGGAAAAAAAAAACACAATATAAAAAATAGAAAGCTTAGTTGTTCATTGCATACTAAGAAAACAAATACTACTAATAAGTTAATGTAAATAAGTTACCATTATGCCCTTACAAAAATTCAAAAATTACAAAACTAAAAAAAAAAAAAAGTTTTTTTCTGTACCTGGCCGATACGCCTGATACCGGCCGGTATTGCCCGAAATTGGCCGGTATGGCCGGTATTTTTTCTGGTACAAAATAAAAGTGTACCGGTACGGTATCGACCACTCTGCTTTTTACAAGTATGGACCGGTTTTTAGAGTAAAGTTCAGGTCGGTCATAATAAGTTCCACACACCTTTATGTTGCAATTGTACTGCTAGCCTGCTAGAAGTAGTATTTGTCATTATGGATCCACATGTAAAAGTTTAAAAAGCCTAAGGCTTAAGGGTTATTATTTTTATTTTTATTATTATCATCTTCGTGTTTGCTTGAAAAAAAATGGTTTTTGAGATAATTAGAAATATGTGTGTATTAATATATATATATATTAATATGCTGCTTTCAAAAAAAAAATTTAATATGCTATTACTATAGCTTGAATCCGTCCCCACTGAGCCCCCTAACCCCAAACACATTATGCATTCAAATGTGTCAATTGAGTTACAAGATTCTCAGCAACAATAAATAGATTTAATTTAAGAGATTCATTTTTAATAAACTTTTTTTTTCCTAAGATGCTAAACAATGAGATAACATTCTTCTTCTTATGTTATTCTAAATTCAACTCAAACGTATAATTATCTTTATATCAAAGGGAGCCCCTCTTTATTAATGAGGAGAAATAACTTGCAATTTGTCATGATTTAATTTTAAACAATTAATTAGGGTTTTTTTTTTTATAATTGGGGGCCCAAACAATAGCATTTCTTCTCAACCTATATTCCATAAACTAAATTAAAAACTGCTCTCCATTTTTTGAGAAAAAGCTTCTCCCAAAAAAAAGTTTCTTTTGAGAAAAAAATTATCTCTATTGGTCTTAAAGGTAGAGGGTCATTTCATACTTCAAATTTAATTTTATGAATTTGAAAATGTACATGGTAGTATCATCAAGTTATTTAAATTTTGTCCCTTTAGATAATTAAGGAACTATAATTGATTATAAATGCGTGGCACTACATTCATATTCAAATGTGTTAACCATCGAATCCTTATCCTGAAATAGACTCACAAACAAATGGAATAGGATCCTGAAAAACTAGCCCACCAGGCCCCCCACAAAAGAAAGAAAAAGAAAATAAATAGAGGCTTAAAACAAGTTCATCTACTCCCTTGGCGGCATGCTGCCTCCTATAACTTCAGTTATTCATATTTGGCTATGATGTATTGTCTCTTTGCATTTGTAATCTTTCCTTTTTTGGATAATGCAGATATCTTGCATCTTTAAACGTGTGAAAAAATGTCTGGTCAATATACCTTAACAAATTTTATCAATTTTCGATAAATTTTTTTTCAAAAATAGTATATTATTGTATGTGCCTTAGAGCATACGTTAGTAAAATCCGTGAAAAAACCACCCACACAATATAAGAAATGAGTAAACAAGTTGTGGTTGAACTCATAAACTAGTCTTCGTGGATACTACCTAATAGGCTAAATACCTATATACATGACATATAGCTCGAAAGTTAATTTATACCTCGAAAGGTTTTTATTTCTGGTACATGATTAACAGCATTATTATACTCCAAATTTGGTAAATCGAGGAAAATAGTAGGAATATCTTGCTTTTCATAATTTAAAAGAACCAATTAACTACCTACCAAAGTAACCAAACTAGTTTATCAAAAAAAAAAAAAAAAAAACCTACCAAACTATAACTTGAATGTATATAACAAATTGAAAATAAATCTTAAAATAAGAAAAAATAATCGCAATATAATTCACAAAGAGACCTGTCTTCAAAAGAAAAATGCCTTGTAAATTTTATAAGCCAATCCTTGCAGAATCATAGAAAAGCACTTCATTTTCCTCATCAAATTAAACTAAACCAACTTCAGTGAGACCTATATATCTATACCCCACAGCATAAGGGTTAATAGTTAATACTTCAAGACTAATTAATACTTATAGAAGAAAGATAGGAAAAAAAAAAAATCATAGACTACTAAATAGTAATAACAATTGTGGCTACTGACTTTTTCTTCCCTAATTTCCCTTACCCAGAGATTGAATTCCAGTGAAGGAAACCCTCCCAAAACCCAAATGACCAACCTGATACAACTCTAGCCAAACTCTCTCAGCTTCAAACCTTGCACTACCGCTTTCCATTCCCTCTTCTTCACAAAACCCAGATGCAATTTCAGGCAATATATCTTCCTGTTCAACTCTCGTCCTTCTCACATTACCAATATCTCTCTCCACCACCACACATCCACTACTTTCACTCCTCTTGCTGCATTTCCTCTTCGTTTCCAGCCTGCTTTGACTCTGACCCTTCTTCTTTTTCTTGAACCCCAACCACAATCTCCTCCCAACCATCCATGGAACTTTCACAAATGCAAGAGCAAGAAAGTTCACCACCGCACATGGACAACAACAGAGGGCTACACAGTCAGCTATCAACCCAGCAGTGCATGCTTTGCAGTGCTTGCCAGAGCACTCGATCTGATCTCCTCCTGCACCATCTTCAACAACGCTGTACCGGCTCTTCCTACTACTGGTTGGTCCAACTCTTGAAGCCTCTAAGTGGGTCCCATTTTTACGTGAAACTCGAGGTGGGTTCTCCTCCATTTGATTTCTCTGATTTGATCAAGTTCAACCCTGCAAAAGATTTTGATGGGAGAGAGAGAGAGACTTCAAACACTTTTTCCCCTTCCCCTCTTTAACATTTCTTTCATTCTCTCTGTATCTTAGCACTATAAAGATTTCCTTGTAGGCTTTGTGTGTCATACATACGTATTGAGGCATTGAAATGTTTCTTCATGCATTTTTATCCGAGTAAATTTCCAAAAGGGTAAAAGTAAAATGTAGGAGAGTTAGTGTAATTAGTGTGTGTGTGTGAGAGAGAGAGAGAGAGAGAGAGAGAGATGTAGCCACGCGCCTTGGGAGGGAGAGTGTTTAACACGACTGTAACTTTGGTCTCTTTGGCTTTGTTTGGGGCACAAAGTACCTTATTTGGGTACTTGTAGCTGCGTGTTATAATATTACCTTAATTTTTGGTCTGGGATAAAGTGATTGACCCTTGAAACCAAGGACAAGGGCACAAAGTATTCACGCTCTCTATTAAAGACGTGTGGAAATGCATCTTTTGCTTCATTTTTTGGGATATTACCGAAACATAGCAGTTTTTGGCAGATAAAACAACCAATAAGAATGTTGTGATGAGATAAATACCCTTGTGAAGTTGTGTAAACCAGTGAATGAAAAAAGCTATAGCTGTCAGCTCTAACTCTAATGATGGGTGCCAATGACTCATGGAGGTGATTAGGTTCAAACTTCTAACCCAACAACTGTGTTTGTAATGGGGGGTGGGAATTTCATTTTAATAAATGTGGTGAAATGTTGTTGTTAATTTTAATGGAAGGATATTAGTAGTAACATTATGTTTGGACAATCTTTTCAGGAAATTTGATGAATTGTGATGGGTGGGAATATAGACCTATCATTTTCATTATACTCTCATTCACCATCATTGTTTGCCAATCTAATATAAGATTGTGAAAAAAGTTAATGAAATTATTTGTGTATAGATTGATGCTAAAAAATTGGTGTGGGGCACAAATGCACAATGGTAAAATAGATTGATGCAGAAGATGTATGAGTTGTTGTCACAAGGGGGATAACTTATTTTTCCTTGAATAAAAAAGGTGAGATTGATAATGGAATGTGACTGAGACAAGACACATAATGCAGAGGCTAAATTCATGAAAACTTTTTCCCTCATTGTATTTTTGTAAATAGAATGATCATTTCATGTCTCATGCCTAATTTAGCTTTGCAACAATACTTGGCCTGTCCTTATGCACAGGCTCTTCATCTTCAGCATTCCATTGTCAAAGAATAACATCAGCTTTTTATGGAAGATAATTACTAACCCCAACTCTTTCCAGTCTGGCCCTAGTTGTCTCCTTCATTGTCAATATTCAAACTGGTTCTTGGAAAATCTTATCCACCCCTACCCCACCTTTCCCGGCCCCACGCAAAAAAATAGTTTTCATGACATAAATAAGACAATGAAGTGAATTAATTACACTTGTTACTATAACTATTATCTCATACTGTTTCCTATTTATGATTTACTAGTGTTCAATGTTCATTAATAGCAAGTTAATTATCAAATGTCAAATATTTAATGCTTTTTCTTAATATGATAATTTTATATGAATTCAAGGTTGTTCTTATCTCACCACCGCGCATCCTTAGTGCAGTGGTCACTCCACAAGTATAAATATTTGTGTGGTGTGGGAGGCAAGGGTCAGGGTTCAAGTCTCCAGGAGGAAACTTCACACACATATACACTTAGATTAGGTTAGAGTAGAAATTCTATCTTGTATAAATAAATAAATAAAGTTGTTCTTATCTCTCCACTGCACAACCTTGGTGTGATAGTCACAAGTATAAGTGCTTGTGAGAGGCAAGGGTTAAAGCTCAAATCCCTAAAAGTGAAGTAGTGAATTTCACACACATATACACTTAGGTTAAACTAGAACATGATTTCTATATTATATAAAAAAATAAAAGGTAGGATACTAATCAATTTCCTATTTTTTTGAAACATCATGAGCTCTGGTTCAGGGAAAAAAGCATCATGAAAATGTATTGTCAAAATCAAAGTCACTTTTACGAGACTATAGTCAGTGTTGAAATACCCTCAGCCTCTAATTTTCGAGTCCAGATCAATACGGCTGTTATGTCCAACTAAAAATCCATATAAGAATTATAACACCTATTTTCGTAAATTGAATGGATTAACTGCAAGGCCATTGGGCCTTATGGTTGAAAGTTTCAAACAGGAAGGGATGGTGGTTTGTACAGGGCCAAAGATTAGCCCAACAACATAGCCCGTGAATGTGATGAAAGAGCGATCTAAAAGAAAGCAAAGAACCATGCAGTAGAGGACGCACAAAAGAAAGTTAATTAATACATACAATAGGACAAACAACAAGTAATTGTATTCTTGAATCACAAACAACATTGTTGATAAAATAATTTTTTGTTTCCAAGAGCAAGTTTGACTAGTATTTATTGAAAATGCAACTGTACTTGCCATGCATAGGAGGTAACAAAATTACTAATTTAAAGCATTTGTCAGGTACGATGATGCTTATGCCAAACCCAAACCCAATACTATTTTCCATTTTGTGATTTAAAAATTTTAAGATTAGTTATAAATCTTCGACAAATTAATCAGTTTAGATCAGTCACATTCAAGAATATCTCAACGTATCTATTGTGGATTTAATTTGCAAACTATCAACTTAAAATTTTCCTTGTGACATAAAAAATAGAAAATATAGTGCAATTCAAAGTTAGCTTTGGTAAACAGTATAAACTGTGCAACAAACCTACCCCCCTCCATGTGCTAGCTTCTTGTTTTATATTGCTGTTATCATTATTACTTAGCGTGCTAGTTGATATTCTCTATTATCTATATTTTGTCAACTATGTAAATTTCATTTATGTGGCTCCACAGTCCACAGTTGGAATGATGTGGTGCTTATGTCAACAAACTATTCTGCTCCAGTGAACCTTACTACGCTGGCATGAACATTTTCCTAAAGTAACCATTTTCTTAATGCCATTATTTCAACCACACATTTAGATATTCTTCATCTAAGGATAGTCTTGAGTTTGTGAAAATCTTGATTAATATTAATTGGTGACTTTGTATTCCAATATTGTGACTACCTAGAATCACCTAGCATGCATTTAACTTACGTGAATCCAAATCAAAGGTTTCCAATTGAAATTTCACTTGCATTGCATATACACATGATGACTCGATGAGTATCATGAAGAAAATGAACTGAAAAAGAGGCAGAACCCGGCTCAGTAATTGCAGGATTCTGAGTATGTTGAAATGATTGTGACAATTTTAGTCTTTACTAGAGGCAATATTAAGAATATTTCACTTTGAAGGAGCTGAAAGTGAAAACTTTAAAGCACTGGCTAATGCACCTATGGACAATGAATGTGGTAAGATCTAGCATAGAACTTACTGTTAGACAATACAAACAGTTCTAGCCTGAAAATGGATATTGTATATACTGTATATTCACCCAAAAAAAGCACATGAACTACCTGACCATTGTAGTGACAAATATTCGAAGCAGAAACGTAGTTGCGTGTAAATGTGAATGTGTATTAATATATAAAAAAGAATGTGGGTAATGATTCTTATGAATATGTAATGAAGAAAATACTAACCTTGGCGCAAGAGGGTACTGTTGAGAATCCAATGTAGCTGCTCACTGCGTCTTGAAGATAGTGGTATTTGCCAAGTGATTCAACTTCAATGTTGATTTTGGAGGTAAAACTCTCAGTCTCAGCTGTGTGAGAAAACAAACACAACTACGATCTGATCTGGAGTACCTAGATGATTTAAACTCTTGTTTATCTAGCATTTCTGCAATCAGAATCTCTCTGTCTCTCTCTCTCTCTCTCTCTCTCTCTCTCTGCCTTTTATTAATCTATTTTAGTTACTTCTAAACCTTTCTTAATACTAAAACTAAAAGCAAGAAATTTTCTTATAAGATACTCTGGAAGAGTCAGAATATAAAAACTCTGTGTATGCGTGTGTGTGTGTGTGATTTTCCGTGAGAGAGAGAGAGAGAGAGAGAGCTATGAGATGCGAATTGGTTTGATGAGTACCGATGACAGGGAATATAGGGAACTGTTCCTCTTCTACCTAGCTCTTTTTCCACTTCTTCCTGTAGTTTGATTTTTTTTTTTTTTTTTTAACTTTGCATGAGTCATGCACGTGCAGCCACATTCATCTTCGTCTAAACTAATAGGAAATACAGAAATTGAGTAGGACAATGTGGTCATGGGGTCTCCACCAGGGCCTGTCAGGAATTAATACTAAAACTAACTAATACAGCTTAATAAGGACTTTGCCATATTGTATAAATTGTAAGCAATATATCTTATCTGTTTCGTCTTTTGGCTATAGCAAATCAGACCCATAAACTATTACACCTTTTTAACATGGTAATTTTATACTATCTTTTCTGTCCTTTCCTGCCTAAAGCAAACTGGATTCAAGGCATTCAAACTAGAGACCAAAGTAAAGCTGCCATGCCCAAGAAAATAAGAGGAAATGCAAACAAGGGATGGAAAAGTAAGGTGTATTTGGTTTATACACCGACCAACCAAAGTTCTTCAATTCCTAGGACCAGAAAGATTTTCATTTTGGCATTGTTAAGAACCGACCAAGCAAAGTTTTTTTTTTTTTTTTGGTTACAAATGCTGTTTCGGTTGTTCACTTATTCATGCATTTTGATGGTACAAGTGTGACCTACAAATGAAACATGATATTCATGGACATCTTATTAATTTATGTCGTTTATTTGAAAAGAAAAAAAAAAGGCCAATTTGAAGTTTCTGTGGTAATTTGCATACTATGAATTTCTTAAAATGTTGAGTTTTAAAAATATCCTAAATCTATTAGGTACTGACATAATAGTTTCGAAATTACCTTATTGTTTTCCAAGCTATAGCACTAGTGAATCTCTGAGGAATTAATCGTTGAAGATTATCAATTTAGTGATCCTTTAGTGAAGATCTATTAGTACACAACATTTTTCAATTGCGGACAAAATTTGTTGTGATCAAGAGAAACGTCACTTTTATTATGTATTATTAGCCATCACTATACACTTTTCTAGTATTTGTGCGGAAAAGAAAAAATGACCCAAGACTTATTGTTACAATTTACTACTTGTGTACACTCTTTTTGCCACCACTCTTATTAGTTTCCGCATTAGAGAAGTTTCAAGTCCATTTTATTATTCCAATCAAGATTTATTGTATAGAACAAAACTTAGATATAATTCATTAGGTATTGAACCTTATTCTCAATCGATATAGGCAATCTTAGTTATTTCAATTTTTAACTATACTCAATCGGCATGTGCATCTTCCTTCTTTGCCCAACATTTGACTCTCTTTTTCATCACATGTCACTACCACCCTTAGCCGATCGAGTTCCTCAGACCATGCCATTGATTGGTGAGCCTTATTGGCTTTCTTTTTTATCATGTGTCTTTTCCACTCTCGGCCAAGTTTTTCAAATTGCCTCCAATCAGTAACATCAACAAGTATGAGTTGCACTACCATTACAAATGTGTGACTTTAATCATTATGAACCTGTTTGGCATCTAGCCTTCGTTCCAGTTTGTCATTTGCACTCCAATCTCTATCACATTTTTATTTCATACTCAAGTTATCTTCAATTCTTTCACCTAAAAGTCTAGGGATGAACGTCAGAGATATAAAAAATCAAGCCCATTATTTTCTTCTAGTCAATGTTGATTGTATTATCCTGGACCAATTAGTTCATAGTAATACGAATTCCAATCCTACTAATACACAGTCTTACTATTGCAACCCTAGGGACTTAGTTCAAGGCTCGATTATAGTTAGACGACTATATGTACCTTTCAATGGATTTAACGTGACATGTAGAGCTTAATAATAAATACATACTGACTTCGGATTTTCTACCGTGAGTGTAAATTGATAAGACCAAATCACATTGACTCTTTACAAATAATTGTTGAGGTAACAAAGTTGTAACTAATGTATAATAAATAAGATTTTACTACCATGTACCTTAAAAGCACACCATACTATATTATATTTAAAAAAAGTTTTATTAAGAACTGAAATAATCTTGTATTTATTATAATTTACATGTTGTGGAAAAAAAAAAAAGTATATTCATTGTGTATTTAGCATTATTGTATTTACTTATTAGTTGTCAATAGTGGTTGTCACATCACAATTTTATTAACAATAGTTTATGTTAATAGTAAAATAAAATTTCTAAAAAAAATATGGATCTAACACTAACATTACTTAATTTGTACTAATATCTTTTAATTCAATTATTGTCTCCATTTTCATATTATAAGCACTTGTACTATTGTCTAAATCTTTGTGACAAAACTTGACAGTAGGCTACTTTATTCATTCACTTGTATACAATATTCAAAAGTCAAAAATGCACTTTTGATTTTTACATTTTGGATCAATTTTCATTTTGGTCCCAAAATTGATTTTGTTACTAATGTCATCTCTAAAATAAGAAAATTGTTTTTAAAATGGTCTTTGCCGTTAACCCACTAACAGAAACCTCCTACACGCAGACGGAATGCCTTACTTACTGATGTGGCGCTAAAGTGATCATTAAAATATTATTAAAAAAATATTATTTGGCATTTTTAAATGCCACATCAGCATTTAAATTAATAAATAAGAAACCAGATCAATGTATTTCAACTAAATTAAAAAAACAAACCTTAGATCTAATTAAAAAAACAAACCTTTAATTTCTTAATTTTAATTTAAACTAAAAATAAAATTTTAATTTAAACTGAAATTTTAATTTCTCCGTTCTCAGTCTTAAAATTTTTTATCACAATTGTAGGGAATAAAAGGACCTGAGCAAGTATTTTGGGCCTTGGGTTTTACTGACAGGTGTCAGCCCGTTTTGGACTAAATGCCTTTAAGAATGCAAGTCGGCCCATAGGGCGAAGGTCCAAGGATTCGTCCGAGGACGAATCTCCCCTCGGACAGACCCGCGATGACCTTGGGGTCCGCCAAGAAGATTAAAGGCAGAATTCTGGAAAAACTGTTGGTTAAGCGGGGGATCCAAATACTTTCTAGATAGAATGGTGTGGGAAAAATATCTGAGAAAAAGGCTGCTACCTCCACATTAAAGACCCTGCACTTACCTCCCCGGTCGCATTAATGGTGAAATGACCACTGAACAGTAGAATTGACCTTCTTGCTATTGTTTAAAGACTTCAAGAAGGTGGTGAAAAGGGGAAAAATGGAAGGATAAGAATCGTGTGACATGTGGAGAGAGAGAGAAGAAGGAAAAGTATTTAAGAAGAGAGGAAAGAGAAAAAAGGGGGGAGAGTCAGTTAGCTAAAGAATGATTAAGAATTGTAATCTTTGAAAGAAAAGGAGAAATAATACTCAGATCGTCTTCGGCTTACGTCCGAGGAGGTTCCTTTGTCATATTTGTTTATGATTTGCAAATACTGTAACACTCTAGCCTGTTTATCAAATTTTCAATACCCCTAAACTAGATTTCGAATCCACACTCTACAAATTTAATTGTTTAAGGCTCATTGGGCCTAAGCCCACATTTGTCTTTGGGTCCAAGCGCAATTGTGCACTTACAATTGGCGCCGTCTGTGGGAAATCTAGTGTCAAAGGAATTCGAGCACCATGGCTGGCTTAGGCTCGTACCATGCAGAATCTCAGGGATCACAACCTGAGGATCCTTCGAACGTCTTGAACACCGGGAGGATCGAAAGGGTAACGTTCACACCGAATATCCTAGAACGAGTCGTACTCACGGTGGGAGTAGTACCACCCATGAAGATGGCGCCAAAGCCATACAGAAGGAGATTAATCACCTTAAGAGGAAACTACGCCGCGTCAGACGGAAGCGTTCGTCACCCTCATCGAATCCTTCTTCAGGGGAATCCCGGGGAAGTAGTTACAGTTCAAGGTCATGGTCGCCCCCCAGCAGAACATCCTCTTGCGAAGAGGATGACCCATTAGGTCGTAGGCACAAAAAACTCCCCTCTAGGGGCTTGGGGAACAACGCTATGAGCCGGGTGTTGCACCAACTCTCCAAATCGCCATTCTCACATAGGATTGAGAATGGGAGACTCCCTAGGAGGTTCACCCAGCCCACCTTCACCATCTATAATGGCCGAACTGATCCGGTGGAACATGTGAGTCATTTTAACCAGAGAATGGCGGTGCATTCTCACAATGAAACCCTGATGTGCAAAGTCTTCTCTTCTAGCTTGGGACATGTTGCTATGAGGTGGTTCAACGACCTTAAATCGGGGTCTGTAGGTTCGTTTGGGGAGCTTATGAGAGCATTCGCGTCACGGTTTATTACATGCAGCAGAGTTCCTCGACTATTGGATTCACTGTTATCGATGGTCATGAGAGAGGGCGAGACGTTGAAAGCATACTCCGACCGGTATTGGGAGATGTTTAACGAGATAGATGGTGGTTTTGACGAGGTGGCGATCAATACTTTTAAAGTAGGACTTCCTACTGACCATGACTTGAGGAAGTCCTTGACCAAAAAGCCCGTACGAAGTGTACGTCGTATCATGGACCGTATCGACGAGTACAAAAGGGTCGAGGAAGATCAACAGCAGGGAAAGGGTAAGGCAAAGATTATCCCACAAGAGAGAAGGGATTTCAGGTCGGACAAATATCACAATAACAAGCCGAGGAGAGATTACTCCGGGCAACCTGGCTCGGCGGCACCTCAGACTGTTAATACTGTATTCCGAGAGCTGGTACACCAGTTACTGAAGAAAGTCTGTAAGGAGCCCTACTTCAAATGGCCCAGTAAGATGGCGGGGGATCCTACCAAGAGGAATCAGAAGCTCTTTTGTCAGCACCATCAAGACGTGGGTCATACTACCAAGAATTGTCGGACCCTCTGGAACCACTTGGAGCAGCTTGTTAGCGAAGGAAAATTAAAGCAGCACCTGTACCAACCTAATGGGCAGGGCAGTCAATCCGGCTCAAATAATCAAAGGAACAATTCATCTCGGCCGCCCTTGGGAACGATCAACGTTATTTTCGCTGCGCCTGGCAGGACCGGTTCATGTCCCACCAAGGTGTTGGCAATTTCGCACTCCCAGGCCGATGAGACGGGCTCCAAGTCGAAGAGGTTCAAGGTGAATGTGCCCGTCTTAGGATTTTCAAAGGAGGATAAGGTGGGGACCATTCAACCTCATGACGATGCGCTGGTGGTCACTCTGAGAATAGGGAATTATGATGTAAAAAGGGTGATGATTGATCAAGGCAGCAGCGCGGATATCATGTATCCTGACTTATTCAAGGGGCTAAGGTTGAAATTGGAAGATCTCACTCCGTATGACTCGCCACTCATAAGCTTTGAAGGTAAAGCCATCATACCAAAGGGATAGATTCGTTTGCCCGAGCAATCCGGCTCCGAAACGGTTGAGGTGGATTTTATTGTGGTTGACGCATATTCCCCATACACAGCCATCCTTGTTAGGCTCTGGCTGCACGCTCTAGGTGCTGTCTCCTCCACCTTGCACGTTAAGGTTAAATTCCCTTCGGGGGAGTACATTGAAGAGGTTCTCGGCAGCCAATCAGTGGCTAGGCAATGTATATCAGCGGCGGTGCTACGTCAGACAAAAGCGGAGTCCTCGATCTCGGCTGTGAAAAACTTATAGCAATTAACGACTTTGGATGCGCCCGACGCGGTGACAGCAGAGGAAGCCCTATGCGAAGACTTGGAGAAGTTTCTGATAGCGGATGATCCAGAAAGGTTCTTTCAAGTTGGTGTACATTTACCGTACCAAGAGAAGATGGAGTTGTTGGAGTTTCTGAAAGACAACATTGATGTTTTTGCGTGGGATCCCTATGAGGCTTCGGGTGTAGACCCAAGCTTCATTTGTCATCATTTGAACGTCAACCCCACTGCTGTTCCTAGAAAGCAACCGCCTCGGCGTTCTTCCAAGGAACACTTAGAGGTTGTCAAAGAAGAGGTGCTCAAGCTCAAGAGGGCTGAGGTTATTAAGGAATTTTTTTACCCGGAGTGGTTGGCACACATGGTGGTGGTCAAAAAGAAAAATGGAAAATGGCGAGTATGTGTGGATTTCACAGATTTAAAAAAAGCCTGCCCAAAGCACTCGTTCCCGATGCCGCGCATCGACTAGCTGGTGGATGCCACAGTCGGGCATCCTCGGATGAGTTTTCTGGATGCCTTCTAGGGTTATCATCAATTCCACTGGCGGTAGAGGATTAGGAGAAAACTGCCTTTATTACTCCAACCGGGAGTTATCACTATAAAGTGATGTTGTTCGGATTGAAGAATGCTGGGGCTACTTACCAAAGGATGATGACCAGAATGTTTGAAGTGCAGCTTGGGAAGACCATGGAGATATACGTGGATGACATGGTGGTTAAGAGTAAGATGATATCTGCGCACATGAAAGATTTGGATGACACTTTTCAAGTACTTAGAAAGTACGAGTTGCGTCTTAATGCCTCGAAATGTTCTTTCGGGGTGGGTTCTGGGAAGTTCCTAGGATATATGGTTACTCATAGAGAAATAGAGGTGAATCCGACACAGGTCAGAGCTATTCAAACCTTACAGCCACCTCGAAATCCCAAGGAAGTTCAGAAATTGACTAGAATGATCGCTGCTCTCAACAGGTTCATCTCTCGGTCGGCTGACAGATGCAGGCCTTTCTTCTAGCTATTGAATAAATGGAAAGGGTTCCAATGGTCCGAGGACTGCGTGGTAGCCTTCCAACAGCTTAAGCAGTATCTTTCCCGGCCACCCATTATGTCTCGGCCTGAGGTAGACGAGGTTCTGTTTACGTATCTGGCAGTAGCCGTCCATGCAGTCAGCTTGGTCCTTATAAGAGACAACGGTGGGGTGCAAAGACCGGTCTATTATGTCAGTAAGTCCTTGAATGAGGCCAAGGTGCGTTATCTACTCTTGGAAAAAGCACTTCTAGTCGTAGTTCATGCCACGCGAAAGCTTCCTCACTATTTTTAGTCCCACACCGTTGTAGTTTTGACCCAACTGCCCCTTAAGTCGGTGTTACGCAGTTCCGACTACTCTAGAAGGGTGGCTAAATGGGGAACTATTTTGGGAGCCTTTGATATCAAATACATGCCGCGCACTTCGGTGAAGGGCCAAGTTCTTGCAGATTTGGTGGTGGAGTTCGCCGAACCATTGTTAGAAGAAACTGTGAAGGAATCGCACATGGATGAAAAATCAGTTGGCATGGTCACGGGCATAGGGCCTCCTACTTGGAAGGTGTCCGTTGATGGAGCAGCTAACCAGAAAGGGTCTGGTGTCGAACTTGTCCTGGTGTCCCCTGAGGGGATTGTCTTCGAAAAATCTTTGAGATTAGCGTTCTCGGCTACTAATAACGAGGCCGAGTATGAAGCAGTCTTGGTCGGCATGAGCATGGTACATAGGATGGGTGGAAAGAGAGTTCATATGCTCTCGGATTCGCAGCTAGTGGTTGGCTAGGTGACAGGGACCATGGAGGCAAGGGATCCAAGAATGCAAGAATATTTGGCCCAGGTCAAACGTCTGCAAGCTAAATTTGATTCCTTTACCCTGTCTCATGTTTCTAAAGGTGGAAATACACATGCAGACTCTTTGGCTACCTTAGCGACATCCTCGGCTCAATGTTTGCCTAGGATTATCCTTGTCAAAGATTTGCTAGAGCCAACTCTTACGACTGTCAATGCAGCCCGTATCCATCTAATAAGGCCTGGACCTAGTTGAATCGACCCTGTGATATCTTTTTTGAAAAACGACATCCTTCCCGAGGACAAGTCTGAAACAGATAAGATCCGTCGAAAGGCATCGCATTTCTAGCTGTCCGAGGATCAAAAATTGTATAAACGATCCTTCTCCGAACCATACTTGTTATGCGTGCACCCCGAAACAACGGAGGCACTTTTGGAAGAACTGCATGAGGGAATTTGTGGAAGCCACACTAGGGGAAGGTCTCTAGCCCATAGGGCCCTGACTCAGGGATATTGGTGGCCCAACATGCAGAGGGAAGCTCAAGACTATGCAAGAAAGTGTGACCAATGCCAGAGGTTCACTCCTAACATTCATCAACCTGGAGGAGTTCTCAATCCTCTCTCCAGTCCTTGGCCTTTTGCTCAATGGGAGTTGGACATAGTAGGGCCATTTTCGAGGGCTGTAGGAAACAAAATGTGGCTACTCGTGGGGACTGACTACTTCACTAAATGGGTCAAGGTTGAGCCTTTAGCAAATATTAGGGACGTCGATTCCAAGAGGTTTATCTGGAAGAACATCATTACTAGATTTGGGGTACCACACGCGCTCATTTCGGACAATGGTGTTCAATTCGATAATAGAGCTTTTAGGAAATACTGTGGTGACATGGGCATCATAAATAGATACTCCACTCCAGCTTATCCTCAGGGAAACGAGCAGGCCGAGGCCATTAATAAAGTCATAGTTAGTGGACTCAAGAAAAGGCTAGACGATGCGAAGGGTAGATGGGTAGAAGAACTACCAAATATTTTATGGACGTATCGAACTACGCCGCGCAGATTCACTGGAGAAACGCAATTCTCCATGACTTATGGAGCCGAGGCAGTGATACCTTTACAATCCGGTTATCCCACGCTAAGGACGAGTTCTTTTAGTCCAGAAAATAACAACAGTCTCCTGGAAAAGAGCCTGGATTTAGTTGAGGAACGGAGAGAGGCAGCTATGGTCCAAATGGCTTATTATCAGTAGAAGCTTAAACGAGGGTATGATGCCCATGTGAAGTTAAGGCCACTTGCGCCTGGGGATCTGGTGCTGAGAAAGGTTGTGGGTACTGCTAAAAACCCAGCCTGGGGTAAGTTAGGACCAAATTGGGAGGGACCATATCGGATTGTTTCTGTAGCGGGCATAGGGTCATATTGGCTAGTTGATCTAGATGAAAACGTTGTACAACGCCCTTGGAATGTAAATAACCTTCGAATGTATTATTATTAATAAAAGGTACTTTTTTCGATTCGTAGTTTAAATTATGAATGTATATGGGCTTACAAATTATGACCCCCGAAGTATCAAACAGAAACTTGGTTAAGTATGGTCCTCGGACCACATACCTTGTGGAAATTAATATCTTATTATTTGTTAAACAGAACCTTAGTTATGCCTGGTCCTCGGACCTTCTACTTTGGGGAAATTAACATCTTAAGTTATTGTTCCTAAGTATCAAACAGAAACTTGGTTAAGTATGGTCCTCGGACCACATACCTTGTGAAAATTGATATCTTATTATTTGTTAAACAGAACCTTAGTTATGCCGGGTCCTCGGACCTTCTTCTTTAGGGAAATTAACATCTTAAGTTACTGTTCCTAAGTATCAAACAAAAACTTGGTTAAGTATGGTCCTCGGACCACATACCTTGTGGAAATTGATATCTTATTATTTGTTAAACAAAACCTTAGTTATGCTGGATCCTTGGACCTTCTACTTTGGAGAAATTAACATCTTAAATTACTGTTCCTAAGTATCAAACAGAAACTTGGCTAAGTATGGTCCTCTGACCACATACCTTGTGGAAATTGATATCTTATTATTTGTTAAATAGAACCTTAGTTATGCTAGGTCCTCGGACCTTCTACTTTGGAGAAATTAACATCTTAAGTTACTGTTCCTAAGTATCAAACAGAAACTTGGTTAAGTATGGTCCTCGGACCACATACCTTGTGGAAATTGATATCTTATTATTTGTTAAACAAAACCTTAGTTATGCCGGGTCCTCGGACCTTCTACTTTGGGGAAATTAACATCTTAAGTTACTATTCCTAAATATCAAATAGAAACTTGGTTAAATGTGGTCCTCGGACCCCATACCTAGTGGAAATTGATATCTTATTATTTGTCAAACAGAACCATGGTTAAATAGAATCTTAAGTTGTACATTTTTAAGTATCAAGCAGAAATCTTGTAAGGTAGGGTCCTCGGACCCTACACTTTACTAAAATAGCGTTTCAGGATACAAATTTAGAGTATCACATTGGTTTGCAAAGTGAGGCATTACTTACCATCTAAACCAAGTTTGTTTTTGTCAGGTTCTTGAATGCTTTACTTTACAAGGCAAGTATGTGTATTGTTGTTTAAACTTTTCATTGCTCAACTGCTGAAAGTGGACTTAGTTATTTCATTCTTTCATTCTTTCGCTGTGTGCTAATGAGAACTCTTATGGTAAACACAAAGATGAAATAACTATAAGTCAAATGAAAATCAAACGAAACTGTCTTTCATTAATTGTTTTGATATACATTACATGGAAAATTTTAATTACAAAGAAAAAGAAGCCCCAGGCTCAGCCCTAAGCTTTTGGAGGGAGTCTTGCTGAGAAGTGCTGGTAGCCTCAGTGTTTTTTAGCTCCAACTCAAAGGAAGACAGGACTTATTTCCCTTTGTCTGCTGTAGTTGTTGGAGGGACGATGGGCTCCACACTTTGGCTTGGGTTTTTCTCAGCACCTCCACACCCTTCCTTCTCTTTATTGGAACCTGTATGTTCTGTAGGATCCAGAATGAGTTCAGGCATCGTAGGAGGGAGAGCAGAAGTGGCTGTCTCAGGGGCAAGTGCGACAGCAGAAGCCTCATCTATCTCCTGTATGTCAAGGGGAAGCCAAACGTTCTCAGGCTTCCTCAGCTTAGAAGTTGAAGGAACCCCTGCTGTGTTTAAGGCTTCGCCCCAGACCTGCTGACAGTATTCTCGGCACAAGGCCGCGAACGCCTCTGTCAACTGATCTTTTGTCGTCGCCACCCCCTCCTTGTTACTAGCCTTCTTCACGGCCTCCAATGAATCCTTGAAGGTGCGAGCGTCCTCCTTCATTTTTGCAAGCTCCTTCTCCAAGTCAGAGCGTTCCTTCTTAGCTTTGGAGAGCTTATCATCCTTTTGATGAAGAAGCTTACGCTGCCCCTCCACTTGAGTCCTCATCATTCTTAGATTGGCCTCGGCGCCGTCTCTTTCTCTTTTTAGGTTGGCCAGCTGAGAGGAGAGTCTCCCGTTTTTTGCTAGGGCCTGGCCTAGGGACTTCTCAGTCTCTTGGCGAATCTCTTGCTCCATTCCGGCTTTCTTCCGAGAATCCTCCACGAACTTCTCGGCAGTAAAAACCTCTTGAACGGCCTGTGACAAAATATCAGAGGCTTAAACGCAGGAAAATATTTACTAATAGTCAGAAATCATGAAAAACGAAGTGTACACACGGAGTGAAACTTACCAAGGCTAAGTCCCTTTTCAAAGAAAGGAACAGCTGAGGCTGGCTCATTTTTTCCAAGGCTTCCATATCCTTGGACAATAGAAGGGGACATTCCAATGCATCGGCCAGGTGAAGGGCGTGGCCTTGTTGGAACGCCCTGATGTTGGACTGAAGGGGGATTGATGCTCCGTCCAGTCTCAGCTCGGGAGACCAAGTAGCCGGTGCTCGGCACATTTCGGCCATGTCCCTAATTTCCCCACTTTCAACTAAACGAGCACGTCCCTTGCCCTTGTCCAGTTTCTACTGCTGAGCCTGCTGTGGCTGCTGTTTCAGCTTCTTCTGTTTTTCGCCACCAGCCTCCTTGGTCTCCCCCTTTCTTTTCTTCATGGGCTCTTCAACGGGAGGCCTGGGATTAGCTGGAGGAGGGGGTGGTGGCAAGGATGGGGGAACTTGAGATCCCCCCGCCCCTTTCTTGGCGACTCTCTTGCCTCTCTTATTTAGGAGGCCCTTGAGCACGTCCATATTTTCGTCCTCGAAACTGTCGTCAGGACGTGCAACCACTAGACCTGCAAACCCAGAGGCCTCGGCGGGCTCTTCTTCCTCATCAGAGAGTACGACAAACTGGTTTCCCCCGGGTCTTTCGACGTCCTCGAGATGAAACTGGTCTATCTCCTCGTCCAACGTGTGCAACGAGGACACTTGCTCCTCCGAGACGGCGGTTGCCTGGGAGTGCGACGAGAGAGGGATCGCCGCGATGGGTCGCATGTATAGGATGGTGTTGAGGTCATCGGGGATGTCGTGGTTGGCAAGAAAGTTCGACCTTGCTACGTTTATTCTCCTGTGCCTCCTATCCCCCGCGATAATCGCGTTCTCTATTTCCTGGAAATCCGAGGATATGGGGTCGTATCCTAGTATTAAGTGAGCCGCTCTAACTTGCAAGTCTTCGCTCACAAAAACTTCTGAGCGGAGTACGCGGTTTAGATCAGCGACGTTGCAGTGGCTCAGGCGTGGGCGCACGTGCTGTTTATCTGCGAGAAAGGACACCAAAGAAGGCAAATATGGTCAGATTTGTAATGCATATGACAAATCGGAATTAACAGTTTGCAAGAGGAAATAAACATTTAAAAATTTTGAGATTGAATTACGGGGTTGAGAAATTAGATCCTAAGGAGTCACACCTAGATCTCCCCATACGACTGGGCAGTGAGGGCCGTCGTGCCAGTTGCCTGAGGCGATGAGGTAGTCGTCTTTCATGCCTTTATTGGACTTGGGCAGACAAGAAATTAACCTAACTACACTAGACCGTGATTTAATGTAATAACCTATGCTCTGAAGTTTATGGCATTCATACATAAAGGCAACATCGTGCCAAGTGAGGTTCAAGCCCATTTGCTCATTTAGAGCGTCGACACTTCCTAAGACCCTAAATACATTGGGTGCGCATTGGTCTGGGCACAACCTGTGGTTGCGAAGGTATTCCCTAGTTACACTTCTTATAGGGAGGGTCATCCCACCTTCTATGAAGGAAAGCATAGGGATGATAACCTCTCCCGTCTTCCTAGAACCACCTACGGCTTCCGCCGGACAGTATTTCAAGCCTATGTCACTGGGAATCTGGTATTTGGCCCTAAAGCCTTCCATCCCAGTGGCGGTATCAACTAAGCAC
The DNA here is from genome assembly GCF_040712315.1 of Castanea sativa. NCBI lineage: Eukaryota > Viridiplantae > Streptophyta > Magnoliopsida > Fagales > Fagaceae > Castanea > Castanea sativa. The sequence continues at coordinate 67,488,410 of NC_134013.1, forward strand.
TTAAATCTACCCATCTAGGAGAAAAGAAATGGCAAGTTTCAAGAAGGAAAGTGGTTAAGAAGGGAGCCAAGGACAAAATCCGAGGAGAAAGGAGTAGAAAAAGTAAGAACTTACGAGTTTGTAGTTATGCGAGTTTCCACGGGTTTCTGGAGAGAAAAGACAATAACTGATGCTTTGATGTGATTAAGTTCTGAAGAAATGAATGAAGGCGCAGATTTCTAAATGTTATGACGTGCGGGAGGCGGCCTCGAAATTGCATTCGTCCCGCCCAAATTTTCAGGGGGCGACATGGACCGTTGGATGTTCAGCTCACCATTGAACGTGGGGAACAAGGTGTAACTGGCGGTCATAAATGCGCGCGTTTTGAAATTCGAAGCGTCAGATGGCATTTTCTGGGAAATGGAAGGACCCAAACACGCGCGCAGATATACGAAACGTGTGGAGGGAGCTCTGGTTGGATCAAAACTCTATTCTTCTCCTCGAATGGGGAAAAATACAGTTTTGAGGGGCTATTGTGGGGAATAAAAGGACCTGAGCAAGTATTTTGGGCCTTGGGCTTTACTGACAGGTGCCAGCCCGTTTTGGACTAAATGCCTTTAAGAATGCAAGTCAGCCCACAGGGCGAAGGTCCGAGGATTCGTCCGAGGACGAATCTCCCCTCGGACAGACCCGCGATGACCCTGGGGTCCGCCAAGAAGATTAAAGGCAGAGTTCTGAAAAAACTGTTGGTTAAGCGGGGGATCCAAATACTTTCTAGACAGAATGGTGTGGGAAAAATATTTGAGAAAAAGGCTGCTACCTCCACATTAAAGACCATGCACCTACCTCCCTGGCCGCATTAATGGTGAAATGACCCCTGAACAGTAGAATTGATCTTCTTGCTATTGTTTAAAGACTTCAAGAAGGTGGTGGAAAGAGGAAAAATGGAAGGATAAGAATCGTGTGACACGTGGAAAGAGAGGAAAGAAGGAGAAGTATTTAAGAAGAGAGGAAAGAGAAAAAAAGGGGGGAGAGTCAGTTAGCTAAAGAATGATTAAGAATTGTAATCTTTGAAAGAAAAGGAGAAATAATACTCAGATCGTCCTCGGCTTACGTCCGAGGAGGTTCCTTTGTCATATTTGTTTATGATTTGCAAATATTGTAACACTCTAGCCTGTTTATCAAATTTCTAATACCCCTAAACTAGATTTCGAATCCACACTCTACAAATTTAATTGTTTAAGGCTCATTGGGCCTGAGCCCACATTTGTCTTTGGGTCCAGGCGCAATTGTGCACTTACAACAATCCTCTGCACTAAACTCTAATCCCAACCCCACAAACCAAGGATGAAGGAATGAGCATTGGGACTTGGGAGACACAGAGAGCTCTCAACTAAGATAATTATTTGGTAAAACTTTTTTGTTTTTGGGTTTCTGTTAATTCTTACAATTTTCTTAAAGGTTGCACCTTTCATCTCACTAACTGCCTCTTGTTGCTTCTTTCATTTAGTTCTTAAATAATAGTAATATTGTTGTTGAAGATTATCTTCAATGGGAATGGCGATGAAGAAGAAGAATAAAGGATTTGGTACGGTTTGTTATGCAACGGTTGCACCTTTCATTGCTAATCTGCAGTTGATCTCCACGGTTTCTTCCTTGTAAGCCTCTACACTCATCAAAGCATCAATTTACTCCCTCTCTCTACCCATTGTTCTCTCACTCTTTGTCTCTTTGATTTCTCTTTGATCTGCTCCATACCTAGACACTCATGGCCAAATATACCAAGCTCCAAACCCAAAAACCCATGGCCAAAGACCCCAAGCTCTGCCTCTCACGATTTCTTTTCATTAGTCCATTTTTTTCATTAGCCCATTTTGAACTCGTGATCTGGGTTTAGAGAGAGAGAGAGATGAGGCCGTCAGTGGATCTTGGACGATGATGCCGTTGGCTCTACTGCAACACTATCACCATGAGAAATATTGTATTAGGATAATAATTTTTGGTTGAATGTATAACTGATTTTTGTGGAAGAATTTGTGTACAAATTTCGGAATATTTTAAGTTTCTATTCTTTTATTCTTGGGATTGAATATTCTGGGTGTATTGTTCTTGTGTTGTTCTTGTGTGTTCATGATCAATAGGAATTTGATAATTTGAATGTGAAATTTATGAGTTTATGGGTGTGGGGGCCTTTTTTGCAAATGTTGGGCTGGGACGCCTCCTACTGCACTAGGCCCAAAGTTGTTTTCTAGATTAGGGAGTTGGAACCCATCCAATAGCAACCCTCCTTGGTCAGGCATATGCGTAAACGATGCCTTTGTTTGCCAAGTTTTTTATCATATGCCCATGGCAGACAGAGCTGTTACAATAGCTATGGCAGACAGATACAATAAAGACAATAATAGAAATTCTTTTATTATTCAGACAAAAAAAGTAAATAATAGACTTTAATAATGGATACTCGTTTTATGAAACAGTAACAAATGATAAGTATAAAATGAGTAGCAATAAGCTTATTAAAAGAGAAATGTCAGTCTGCCGTATCAAGTTATGTTGTTAGGTCAAAGTCAAGAAGGGAACCATCTCCTCAACGCGAATAATCTCTTTAAGGAAGAAATTAACTGCTTTGAGGGGCGGGCCTAAATGACTAGTACTTAGAGATGTCCTTTGCCGTTAACAGAGAACATGGGTCGGAAAGGGAGAAGGTGGATCAACCTATTTGGTGCATGTCTGCCACTCTATTCTCTCTGTTTTTACTTTTCTTTCTATTCTCTCCAATTCTTTCCTTTCTTTCTCTTCATTTATCTTTCGATGTTTTTCTTAGTTATCATGATTCTCTCCTCCGAGGTCCTCCCTTTTCCGTGCATAGTAAGGGCTCCTTATATAATGCCAACTACGGTTGTCTTTTACCATTTTAGCCCTTAACCATCTTTGTTTGGTGTGGGTGTCCTTGCCGACCATTACTGATTGGTTAGTCGCCCAACCAGCGTCACTTACCTGTGTTGGCCGCGCCACTCCACTTCACCAGACAAAGAAGACTATTTTGTTTGTTTACTTGCCGTGGCATCCTTACCTACCACAATGTAAGTACTCTCTTCCTTTCCATCCCTCATGGCATGCACCTAGTGGTTCCAACTCAGTTTTGCTTCTTTTGGGTGGTATGTCATCCCAACAAGACACTCCCTCCAAAAGAGTCTAAGCAGAAAATACAAAAATAGGTTTTCCCCTCCCCACCGTCATACCATGCCCTCTTACCTCTGACCCATGACCCATCACTTCTTGTATTGGCTGGGTATAGGCTGGTGGTGCCTGGGCCTTGCACATGCCTTATTTCCATACTCGTCCAAAATCTGCTTGCTGCTCATGCGCTTACCGTGATCTAGAGGTCCGTCTACCTGTTTTTCCATTTGTTTTTTACCTCTTACGACATGGGCTACTTTATTGATTTCTGATTCTTTATGGCTTGTTGGGCTCTACCTGATTGTGGGCTTCCCTTCCTTCGTGCTTTCCTTTGTGTTCTATTATTAGTCTTGTCATTACTTCCTGCCACATTATTCTGCCATGCTTGCCATGATGCTTACTTGACCCAGGACTATTGGACCTCTGTAGGCTTGTTGTTCATCCCTTTTCTGATAGCCCAATAAACTCATTGGGCCTTTTACTACATTACTTGCAGGCTCCCGCGTCTCGCGTCCTGCGTCCCGCTTACTTCCTTTTAGGCATCCTTGACCCGTTTACTTTCTTGGGGCATCCTTGACCTTTTTCAATTTTGTGCTTCCAATGGACTTTTACTAATTCTTTGGGCTTCCTTGGCCCAAGTACTTTATATTTCAACCTTGGGGCTTATGGATTATCCATTACCTCTTACTCTCTTTACTTACACTGCTTTGTGCCTGTTGTGGTAACTGTGCCCCATTCTCACTTTTCTACATCCATACTGCCCATGGATTTGTTATTTCTTTCTTTCTAGGCATTCTTACGGAAAAATAATGAAAAGTAAAAAAAAAAAAAAATTTAATTAGATTTAAGGCTTTTTATAATAAAATTTAATTATTTTTTGTTTAAATTCTCTGACATGGCTTTTAAAAAAAATTAAAATGTTGACGTCGCATTTAAAAATGTCAAATAATCTTTTTTAATAATGTTTTAATTGCCACGTCAGTGCCACATCAACAAGCAGGACGTTTTGTCTGCCACGTAAGAGGTTGCCGTTAGTGAGTTGACGGCAAGGACCACTTAAAAATGATTTTCTTATTTTAGGGATGAGATTAGTAACAAAATTAATTTTGGGACCAAAACAGGAATTGACCCAAAATGTAGGGACTAAAAATGCATTTTTGCCTATTCAAAACACTAATCTATCCACTTAGAACCAACTACTTTACGGTAACATTTCTTAAAGTTTAGGGAAATGTCAAAAATTCTCACATATTTTTTAAATAGCACTTACCACCTTATGATTATTATTTTTTAAATTTCTTAAAAAATTTATTATAATATAACCAATTTTATTAATAAATATATTATTTTGAGGTTAATTTAGATGAGAATTTAATTTGAAAGAGATGTATTTCGATTTAATTTGTAATGTCATTAGGGGATATTTGCTATATTATAGATTAAAACCTCATTCAGCAAGCAAGACATTCTGTCTACCACGTAGAAGGTTGCCGTTAGTGAGTTGACGACAAGGACCACCTAAAAGCGATTTTTTTATTTTAGGGATGACATTAGTAGCGAAATCAATTTTGGGACCAAAACATGAATTGACCCAAAATCTAGAGACCCAAAATGCATTTTCGCCTATTCAAAACATTAATCTATCCACTTAGAACCAACTACTTTACGGTAACATTTCTTAAAGTTTAAGGAAATGTCAAAAATTCTCACATATTTTTAAAATAGCACTTACCACCTTATGATTATTATTTTTTTAATTTCTTAAAAAATTTCTTATAATATAACCAATTTTATTAATAAATATATTATTTTGAGGTTATTTTAGATGAGAATTTAATTTGAAAGAGATGTATTTCGATTTAATTTGTAAAGTCATTAGGGAATATTTGCTATATTATAGATTAAAACCTCATTAACATTTTCTTAAATCTCGATGGAGGTTATTTTAATTTTTTATATTTACAAATGTAAGTTTTTTTTTTGAGAAGAACAAATGTAAGATTAATATATGTAAATCATCTATACATTGGGCCTATAGATTGTACACGACAAAAGAAACCCTCCCTTCACTTTGTCTTTGGGGGCTAATTGGGCTTTCTCAATTAAATAGTCTTTCCAAATAAGGTATATCAGCCCACTTATATATGGGCTCATTAGGGTTCAATTAGCTTCGATTGAAAAAGCCCATAAACACAATTCTATAAATACTCCAACCTCTCCTTCTCAGAAACACATCTCTAAACCCTACTTCAGCCGTAGGTTGCCTCTCTCTCTCTCTCTCTCTCTGTTTTTGTTTTGTGTGTCCCTGTGTGTGTGTGTGTTTTTGTTTTGTGTGTCCCTCTGTGTGTGTGTTTTTGTTTTGTGAAAGAGTTTCAATTTGTGTATGGATGTGAAATGGGCAAAGATGATTATTGCATGAGTTCTGACACCTCTTGTATGAGAAGAGCTTATTCAATAAGCTCTTCCTTGAGCAGAGACAGCAACATTCTGAGCCCCCCTTTCTGCTTTTTTTTTTTTTTTTCTTATATATTAATTAAACTGTTTAACCTAGATCTGTGTTTGGACATAGTTTGTTTCCTGCAATAATTTCCTAAGCTGTATTTGATTGTCTCTCTTCTTATGATTCATGCTTAAATTGTTTGCTGGGATTTGATTGAAAGAACAAACTTTTTGCTGAACATTTTGAGGGGAAATTGAATTTTACTCTTTATAATTAATGGGGTTTCAAATTAATTCAATGGGTTTCATTGGTTACAAATTAAAATTTGAATTTTTAAATGGGTTTCAATACAAACATTTGGAACTAATCTAAAAGTTAAAAGCTTGTATTGAAATAGATTGAAAAGTTAAGATTTTGTTTGTACTTTGTACCTCAAGTTCAATTTGGGACCATCACTTCATTTATAAGGATTAATTTGTAGCTTACGAAATTTTAAGGGGTTTAATTTGAGATGCTCCCTATAATGTTCTCTCTTATTTCTTTTTTTAATACTTATGTATGATACCTGTGTTCGTAGATGTTGAGTGTATGTTACCTCTTCAAAGAATAGGTTTTGTGCAATGAATTGAGAGGCTAATTCTAGTATTCAAAATGATTATCTATCATCACAGTTGAAAATGAGCCAACAACATTATATTATGGTTCAATATTCCATTCTTGTGCAAATTTGTTTAGGAATTGACATTGAAGGATAAAGAGCAAAACCTATTTTGAGACTTCCAAGAAATTTAAAATAGGAAACTAATGGACGTTGAGGGAAATCGATGCGCGAGTCCCGAGTCCCGACTTTTTCATTACTGAATCAGGGAAAGAAAATTTCTTGTTATTAGAAAAGATCATCTCAATTGAAAATGACCCTTCCGGCAAATTGGTTCCCTGGAGAATTAGAGGCATTTGTAGTGAAATTCTCAACTTGATTCTGCTTATTCCTGGCTGTCATGTGTCCTGGATCCCTAGGGTGGCAAATAAAGTAGCCCATTCTCTAGCTAAGTGGTCCTCTTTGAACAAAGTTTTTGGGTCTTTTGATGTTGGTTTCGGCCCTCCTTATTTTGAGAGTATTATTATGGATGAGGCTCTTGTTTCCTCTTTGTAGTTCTTTTTTGTTTTGTGAATAAAATTTCTGGTTCATCAAAAAAAAAAAAAAAAATGAAAATGACCCAACAACCAGGGGCTTGGATTTAGTGGTGGTTTTTCATCATATCTTGGAATCCAATACACCTTAAAGGGATTTAAGTGGGGATCGTATGATATAGAAGTTGACGGAGAATGGAATTTTTGACATTGTTCATTTTATAATGAATTGAGAGGCTCAATTATCTTCACCTTTTCTTGGACAATCTATTTTTTGTTTGGACTCCATTATGGGATAAGAATAAAAGATCTTGTTATGAGAATAGAAAAGTATATTTGGACTTGGAGCGCAACCAAATTTTTTTAGGTTAAACTACGTATTAACTAAAGGTTAATACTGTCAATTTGGTCTTAACCTTTTAAATTTAGGTAAAAATACAAAACTGACCTTCTAACTTTTAGTTTTGTCATTTTAGTCATCTAACTTTTAATTGTTGTCAATTTGGTATTTCGTTAAACCCCATTTATGTCTTGCCATTAATTGAGCCAAAATAACATCGTTTTATTTTTTTTTTTTTAATAAATTTTTGAATTAAAAGAAAAAAAAAACTGATATTAAATGTTTTTATGAATTGCAGAGAAAGAATGCTGATGTGTATAACTCGTCCTAAGAAACTCGGGGATGACTCACTAAGTCAACCAGAAAAATCTGATTCCACCAACACTCCCGGCACCAAAACTCAAGATATCAAATCCCTCACTTCTCAAGCACGGTGTAAAAGTGCTTAGCAGTAGGCAATTTTTGTAACTGGCTCTAATTGTGAGGGCCAATTCCATCATTTTTTTTTTCACAGCTTAAGGACATGGCGTTGAAGGCGTCAGGGGCATACAAGAACTGTAGCCTCGTGCACGAGGCCACCAACGTCGATGACGACGGCAGCGAGTCAGGCATAGAGTCGACTTAGGGTGACGGGCAAGTCGGACGAGGAATCGGAGAAGATCCGGTGGTCGTACAAGAGGACGGGGAGCTCGAACTCGGGGATGAGGGTTTGGGGGAAGGAGATGGAGGTGAGGCTGAAAGGGATATTGAATTTTTTAAAATATCAGTTTTTTAAATACAAGAGGACGAGGGTTTACTATCAATTTTTTTTTCTTTTAATTTTGAAATTTATTTATTTTTAAAAAAGAAGCCAAAACGACATCATTTTGGCTCAATTAACGGCAGGACATAACTAAAATTTAACGAAGTACCAAATTGACAACAATTGAAAATTAGAAAACTGAAATGACAAAACTGAAAATTAGATGACTAAAATGAAAAAAAAAAAAAAGAAAAAAAAAAAGAATGAAAGTTAGAGGGTCAGTTTTGCATTTTTGCCTTAAATTTATCAATCTGATCACTACTCTTTTGGCGTAGTATCAAAATGATCATTGCCGTTAAGTGATGGATGGAAAATTTTGACCTGTCAAAATAAAAAATAATTTTCACACCACCTAAGATGCCATGTATACTACCACATAGCCTAAAAAATAAAAAACCTAAGTTCAATTAAAGATACAAATTGAATTTGGTAATATTTATGTCAATCTACCACTGTAGTTCTTTCCGTTTTCCAAATTGAAGTAAGAAAATAAAGAACGTAGGGATTTTTAGGGGGGAAAAAACTGCACCTGCTCTAAAACTATTTTGCTTAGATTCGCATCCCACTTGAACCCTTTCTCACATATCTCATAAAAAGTAAGGGCCTATTTGGATTTTGTGTTTCCATCACTTATAACTTTGTTTCCATCACCCACAACTCAAAATAAGTGGGATCCACTCCAAGAAAGCTTGTTTGGCTGTGTTTCCTTTTTTTGTTTCCATCACTTAATTCTCTGATTTGAGTGATGAGTTATAGAAACTGAAAACAAATTTTAGGTGTTTTCCGTTTCCAAAACTTTGTTTTTAACGGCATTTTCGTAATTAAACACATACTGAGGGACCCACCAGTTGTAACTTTTGACTCACTCTCCTTTTTTTCTTTTTCTTTTTCTTTTTTCTTTTTCTTTCTTCTCTACTTTTCTTTCTTCTTTCTCTGTTCTTCAATTCATTCTTTTTTCTTTTCTTTTCTTTTTTCTTCCTTTTCGCCTTCAAGCCCAGAACCTACAGCATCAACAAAAACCCAATGAAGAAAGTCACCAATCCACAAAGCATCGAGCCAACAAAATCCCAACCATCAAAGATGCGAACCCCATCGGCGTTATCTGCGCAACCACCACCTCCGTCGAAGACTGTCTCGACATCGATGCCGTGGCCGACCTAGTTGTGGTCATCGGTGCCGGAGATTCATTAAAGAACGGGATCGGCGTCGGCAGAGATCGTAGAATATTAAGAAAAAGAGTTGATCGGTGTTAGCGTCAGTGCTCTAATGGTGTTTGATTTTTTTTTCTATGGGTTTGCTGGCTGTGGTGGTGGTTTGGGTTTTTTTTTTTTTTTTTGTGAGTTTGGTTATTACTATGGGTTGCGGTTGAAATGGTGGTTTTGTAGCTATGGTTGTAGTCGCCGTGGTTTTGGTGGTTGTGGCTGTGTTACCACCTTCACCTTTGCCATCATTGCCAAGATATGGGAGAGAGGAGAGCACTGAAAGATGAAAGAAACGTTAGGCAAGAGACAAAGAGATGAGAGGCAGAAAAAGATGAGACTTAGGGGAAAAAGGGGAAAAAAAAAAAGGAGAGGGAAAAGGAAATGACATTGAGTCAGGTATGGGACCCACAAAAGGTTGAAATATTTGAGTGATATAAAGTAAAAACAAAAACCAAACGGGTGAGTATTAGAAAAGTGGGGCATTTTAAGTGATGAGTGATGAAAAAAAAAATCCAACCAGGGCCCTCAGCAAGTAGTTCCATCATCCATGACGTTGAGTTTAACTATTTCTGAGAAATTAATTCTCAAGTTTGAACTCTTTGTCATATGGCTCTTGTTTAAACGAGACTACATATCTAATGAGAGTTTCAAAGGGGCTATTGGGTTGGGTATGAATTTGGTTGCAAGAGAGAAAGGCGGCTATTGATGATGATTTGATAGATGGCGAAGATGATCTAGGAGGAGACCATGTCCATCTAAGTCGAGTGCTAGACCTAGGTAGAAATTTTTCATTTTGATGACTGTGTATAGAAATTATATTTTTTGTTGAATGCTTTGAATATGTGTATAGAAATTTTTTTTTTTTTTTTTTTGTTGAATCCTTCTTTATGCTCTTCTTTATCCAACTAGGTCCTTCAGCAAGTAGTTCCATCATCCATGACGTTGAGTTTAACTATTTCTGAGAAATTAATTCTCAAGTTTCAACTCTTTGTCATATGGCTCTTGTTTAAACGAGACTACATATCTAATGAGAGTTTCAAAGGGGCTATTGGGTTGGGTATGAATTTGGTTGCAAGAGAGAAAGGCGGCTGTTGATGATGATTTGATAGATGGCGAAGATGATCTAGGAGGAGACCATGTCCATCTAAGTCAAGTGCTAGACCTAGGTAGAAATTTTTTATTTTGATGACTGTGTATAGAAATTATATATTTTTTGTTGAATGCTTTGAATATGTGTATAGAAATTTGTTTTTTGTTTTTTTTTTGTTGAATCCTTCTTTATGCTCTTCTTTATCCAGCCAGGTCCTTCAGCAAATAGTTCCATCATCCATGACGTTGAGTTTAACTATTTCTGAGAAATTAATTCTCAAGTTTCAACTCTTTGTCATATGGCTCTTGTTTAAACAAGACTACATATCTAATGAGAGTTTCAAAGGGGCTATTGGGTTGGGTATGAATTTGGTTGCAAGAGAGAAAGGCGGCTGTTGATGATGATTTGATAGATGGCGAAGATGATCTAGGAGGAGACCATGTCCATCTAAGTTCGAGTGCTAGACATAGGTAGAAATTTTTCATTTTGATGACTGTGTATAGAAATTATATATTTTTTGTTGAATGCTTTGAATATGTGTATAGAAATTTGTATATATTTTTTTTGTTGAATCCTTCTTTATGCTCTTCTTGGTTGGTTTGGTTTCTTTTTTGTTTTTATACTTTTTTTTAGCAAGACTTAAATACAATACTTTATATACAGTTCCTTAGATTCCCCACCTATATTTTAGCCACCTGTCATAATTAAAAACTTCAACAAACGACGATAAAGACCTCTCTTTCTCTTTCTATTTCTTGTTTGTTCTTTATTTTATCTTTCCTAGTCATCAATAAACATCAGCCTTTTATCTCTCCAACTTTCTCAATCAAGAACTGAAAAGAATCAATTTGACTTCAGTAAAATCAAACAAAGAATACAAAAGGCCAGGTAAGGAATGAAAACTGTCACCATAAAAATCTACCACCGCCTACCTGGTCCCACAACCAGGACTTCACTCTAAATCCCAAGCCATTGGTGCAAGCTCCTCTCTGGCGACCAAGACCAAAACCCACAGGCTACTAAAACTAAAAAAATTAAAAAAAAACAAAGAACAAAGCATGAAAACCAGGGAAATCAGTTTTGGTTTCGCTGGGTTTAGATTGCATTTATTTCTTATTGGTTTTGATTTTGGAGATTGAGCAAGACTTAGGTACTATTCCTTAGGTTCCTCTCTTAAGAGTCTACCGTGTAGCTTTTTCATCACAGATGAAAGTGTATTTTTTAAATTAAGTAGCCACATGGTAGAATCCTAAGATAAGAACTTAAGGAACAAGACCTAAGGTACTGTACATAAGTTTGATATTTGGAGATTTAGATTTCCAGGGAGGTCATGGGCCAATGGGAGAGAGAGAAAAGAACTAGTTTTTTTTTTTTAATGGCTTCTGAGGATGATAATGATGATACAAAAATAGGATATAGTATTAATAAAATTTTGAAATAATAATATTTTTTTGTGAATATATGGATCAAGATCTCTCAAGTTAATCTTAGCAGAAGAAAAACCTAGCCATTCTATACTGTCCAACTTGAAGTTTGAGAGATGCAAAGACGAAGGGATGTTTTACTGCAGGTGAGAGGGGAAAAACTAATTATATTAAGTTATTAACAGAAAAAGAAATTTTAACGCCGTTTGTTGAAGTTTTTACTATGGCAGGTGGTTAAAATATAGGTGGAGAACCTAAAAAACTGAATATAAGGTACTGTATCTAAGTTTTGTTTTTTTTTTTTTTTTTTTTTTTGTACACGTAGCATCTTAAGTATATAAAAATAAGAGTGATGCTACGTCTACAACTTTTTTACAACAAATCACAGGTGGTTAGTTGTAATTAGTTCAAATTTGAACCTATCACTAATATTACTTTTTTGCCCTAACAATAACAACCAGTAACAACCTGCCACTTAAGATTTGTTGTAAAAATATTGTGAAAATATTGTAAAAATATTATTTATCTAAAAATAATATTTTATTTTAGTCATTGCCTCACAGCATTTTCCAACCATCACTTAATGACACGGATTATTTTAATACAATACCAAAAGGTTAGAGACCAAATTAGAGTCCAAATCTTTTATAATACTCTCCCTGCTCCAATCTATGCTCCACAAATAAAAAATTTGACACATATCCACCTATTTAATTAAATGCTATTTTTTTGCCCCTTTATATTCCAAACTTTCAGTTTCCTAAAAAAAACTAAAATAAAAAAACTAACACATGTTCACTAGCCACCATCCCCGGTCCACCACCACCAACTTCGCCAGCTCCACTAGAAAGGAATCACCAACGTTATCATCACCCATCCACTACTACCGCCAGGTCCACACCTTAGCTGCCAGGTCCACACCAACACATAGGTTTGCTGTGTTTATTTTGCTATGTGGCACGGTGCTTCGTGGCTTTCTATTCTTGGAAATTTTCAGTTTCTGTGATGCTGATTGATTAATTGTGGTAATCAAACTGAAAAAAGGTTATGCACTGACTTGTACCAATTTCTGGTTGAGTATCTAGTAAATTTTTGATGGTTTGTTTGGTGATGGTGACCGGTGAAGATGTGCTGTTTTTTTTTTGGCTAACTAGCTGGCCGGCTGAGGTGTGGACCTGGCAGCAGCATTGGATGGCCAATGACAATGTTGGTGATCTCTTTCTATTGGAGCCGGCAAAGCTGGTGGTGATGGACCGGTGATGGTGGTTGGTGAACATGCGTTGGTTTTTTGTTTTAATTTTTTTTAGGAAACTGAAAGTTTGGAATATAAAAAGAAAGGCAAAAAATTAGCATCTAATTTAATAGGTGAACATGTGTCAAATTTTTATTTGTGGAGCATAGAGTAGAGCGGAAAAAGTAGTACAGAGGAAAAAGTAGTACAGAAGATTTGGACTTACCAAATTGATATGTTTAAAAAGTTAGGAACCAAATTGATATTCAACCCAAAAGTTAAAAACGAAATTCGTAGTTTACCTATTTATTTATTTAAGATATTGGTTTTGAAATGAAAATGAGTTATTTCCTAGTCTGTTTGGCAAAATTGATCGTCCGTAATTCGTTTTTATTGCAGTGGAGTCGTTTAACAGGAGACTAAAAGGTATGCTTAAATATAAACTGAATTTTATGATCATTGAAACTCAAATGGTAAGACTAATTTTATCAAAACACACACTGAGAGCAACTTTCTCGGGAAACTTTCCTCTACTAAAAGGAGCATATAATACGTGGCCTAATAAAATTCTTTAACATTCACTGTAACAACTCCGGAGTGTTCTTGACATAAGACTACAAAGCTTCTTATTAGACAACTCAAACCGAGCTTCAATGTCCCCATTTCCACAAATCTTGTTTGTAGGCATTCCTGTTTCCCTAGCTATGTTCTCAGCTTCATCCCTCCCAATAACATCGTCAAAGCAAAGGTATCTGCCATGTGCATTCTTGTCCATTTCCTCAAAAACACATACTTGTGCCTCAGCCAATCTGTCAACATCAACAATTGCTAGTATTCCATTTGAATACATCTCTTGAGCTCCTGTTTTGACATTGACAACCTAGTTAAAAGGGTATGTTTTGCAACAACAAAAAGAGGGTGCTAAATAAATCTATGAATGAGTTTTTTCAATGGATGAAGAATGAAAACAATACCTTTAAGATAAGCAATTGTTGCTGTTGGATTTCTACGACAAAAATTGGGACCTGTAATGAGTCCTGGACATAAGGTGGCCAGTTTTAACCCGTTCTCCTTGGCTATTGTCCATGCAACCTTCTCTGCCCTCAGCTTGCCCAAGGCATACCATAGCTGTCATGTTTAAGAAAATCAAAATCATGTTTTCTAGCGCAATACTTCAGTACATTTTTAGCTCTGTGTTTGAATTTAATTGGGAAAACTAAGATACTGTAAATTGTGTCTAAATTTTGTCCTAAGCTATGTCTAGTGCAATAATTGGGTTTGATCATTCATGCCAAATGTTTTACCTTTTTGTCTGTGCATAGTGTTTCATCACTCCAGCAGTCATGGTTGATAACAGAGGAGACATCATTTTGGGCGTTGTCACGCCACAAGCATGCAACAAGCGAGGATGTGAGCACACATTTCCTTACTGACGGTGTTCTTGCATATGCATTCATCACATTCTCATTGGCCTTCACTTCTATTTCAGCCATGGATTTCTACATATAAAAAGCATGTTAAAACCCATCAATGAGTTGAGTAGGCAGTGAAGAACAACTCAATAGATTACCTAAATCACATGATTACTATAAAATACTAATGTATTTGCATATGCAAAATTACTTTATGACCTAACATTATTTTAGTCTTGGGGATCAGAAGTGGGATTTGTTGGACTAGATTTATTATTCAATCGTCAAAGACTCTACTAGTTGAGTTAACTGTAACTCACTACAAATTTTTTTTTCAATTGTAAAAATATGAAGACAAATATTTGTTTATGCTAACCTTTTTTTTTTTTTTTTTGGATTAGTTTGTATATGCAACTTGATATTGTATTGGTTGTGAGCAATAATAATTGACATAAAGCAATAATAATTGCATGGTCCCTTAGAGGTTGCGATAGGTCCAAAATAGACACAAATTCAAGATGGCATAAAGCAGAGAGTTGGGTTGGCCCAAAAACAAAAACAAAAATAGGCCATAATTGGTGTCGTGGTGAGTTATTACCATGGAGAACCAATTTATGGGCCTAATTGAGACATCCATGCTGCAAATTTTTTGGGCAGAGGCATTGATATCTTCTATGTTGATAATTAAATAGACGTATGAAGCACATCAAGAATGGGCGACCATTCTTTCTTTTTTTTTTAAAGGAATGGGCGACCATTCTTGTTATTGCAGTATAGATGCTAATAAAAATAGCATGATCATGTTGTAGAATGTTTTTCAGTTCAGATAATATAGGGTAAGTCGCTAAAAGGCCCTTGCCTAATGGCATCTCTAAGTGGAGGTCAACGTAATTCATTCGAGAACATCGTGTGTGTGTGTGTGAAGATATATATATATATCCGATAATATTTAATAAAAAAGATAGTTATACATATTTTGAAAATTTAATTGTTGACATAAAAAACATACAATTCAACGGTTAAATTTTCAAAATATGTATCTTTGAACAAATGGTTAAATTTTAGACTACAAAAACTTAGAAATTAAACATTTGATTGATGACATAAACTATTTATCTTTAATCTTCTTGAAGTTTTGCAAGAGGGAAGATATAAAAAAAAAATGTAATCTAATTGTGAAATTGTTAAAATTCCTATCTAATAAAAAAATATTGATGGAGTTGTAGTCTTATTCTACAACTAAGTTCGTTGCTAAACTTTGTTCAAAGTTTAATTATATTGGATCTAAAAAAATTGAGGGTGGTCACACATTTCTTTTAAGGTAAAAAAGTCATAAAATTTTAAGTTTAATATATAATAATGACTTTTTTTTTCTAGGCCAGGTGGTCCTGTGACCACTCCGTCTTTAACTTGGAGTCGCCAGTGCCATTGACATTCATTTATGATCAGTGGTGCAATTAATCACAGTGGCTACCAAATTCTAAAGTGATTGTTAGGTGCACCCGAGACCATATGAACTATCAAATCCAATAAGAAACTGTTAGGAGAGAGAGAGAGAATTGAAGAATAAATAAGAGTAGCTAGGCTCACTGAATAGCCAGAAAGGCCAGCAGGGTCGGTAAAGGAAGAGGTGTGAAAAACGCCACGACAGCCTTGGAATGCTTCAGCTAAGCTTTCAACCTCAGTCAACTTTGCCATTACTGCTGATACATTGTTGCTAATTGTCCTCATCTCTCCTGACGTTTCCATTTCTCTTAACATATTTATATCTTCTGCATTTTTTAGCCAATCGCATATGTAAGACTTACTGAACAAATTCTTTTTAATAAAAAAAATATATCTATATATGTATTTTTTTTTAATATTATTTGATTCCTCTGCTCTGGCAAAGGGGCAATCAAGGGGAAAAAAAAAAGAAAAAAGAGCCTTGACTCTATAGTTATGCAGTAAAGAACAAATGAACAATACTAAAAAGATCAAATAAAAAAAAATCATTAAAAAAGCATATTATATTAAAAAAATGTTACTCTAAAATCTACAGATAATTCCTCCAAAGACAGAACCGAAATTTACATTAGATCATGCTGTTTTAGCCTGCCCGGATAACATGAAAACAAAAAAGCAAAAAACTAAAACTAAAACTAAACAAACAAACCACTTTGGATTTGATTCCATAATATCTTTGCCTTGCCATCAAACTTGGCAAAAAAAAAAAAGAAGCCCAAGCAGTGTTTGAAGAAACAAATAGTACACTCTTTCTTTTGGGATGGGTCTATGCATGCCAAAGAATCTAAACCCATCATTCAACATTTCTAATTTTTATTTTCATACACATTTGCATGTTTGTGATGATATATTGGAATGACAAAAACAAAAGAGACATGGTCAATCTTGACTAATCGGTTGAAGATTTATAACTGAGTTCGAAATTTTAGAATTAAAACTTGATTGTTGTTGTATGATACGGCATGTCTGTATTACAATATTAAGATATACTTTTGATTAAACAATGGAAAACCAACTTTAAGTTTGATAACAAAAATTACCTTCATTTTCCACAATGATCCGAACAGAGTAGCCACGAAGCACGAGCTTGCTCACAATAGCAAGGCCTAAGTAAGAAACACCACTAGTGACACATACCAACTTCTCTAGTACATCATCTTTGTTTTCTTTGGATGACACACGAACCCCTTTAAACTCTTCTTGGTCTTTCCTCCTCTGTATGCCGGCACACGCCACCAACATGCGGCGGAGCTCCTCCAACTCCAACTTCCTGCTCTCCTCCGTCCTTACAATCCCCATAACTTTGATGAAGATGATCAAATCAGTTTATGCTCCAAATGATAAGAGAGAACTATAGGAAAGTGAAAAGGTGCGTGTGAGTTTATGAGACTCTACCTTTGCTTTTTTTTTTTTTTTTGTTGAGGAACTCTACCTTTTGCTTATATTGGCCGTTGCTCTTTTCCTTTCTATATTTGTATTATATTATAAATGCTGGCCAGAGACCATAGCAAAAAAACAAAGAGTGGGACCTAATTAATAAATATTATTATAATAGTCATGCAATTTTCATTCTAGACCCTTTTTTTCCCTCATCTCTACAAGATTCAAAGAAGTGAAATTCAGTCCAAAAACAAAAAAAAAAAGATGTGAAATTGGCTCAGCTTAGCTAGCTTAGCCAGCTTAGCCAAATTTTAATTAAAGAAAATTCTACGAGTTTATGAGAAATTTTAAGTTTTGCTAACTCTAGAGATACATGGCGTGACAGGGGCCTCAAATTTGGTTACTTAAGAGTCAAACTTGATCCTATTTACGTGTTAGTCATAACTGTTAATTTTTTTTTTTAATACAAGATAGAATTCTACTCTAGCCTAATCTAAATGTATATGTATGTGAAGCTCCCTCATGTGTGTAAATATACTTATACTTGTAGAGTAACTATCGCACCAAGGATATGTGGTGGTATAACTGTTAAAATTTGAATGGAACCATGAATCAAAAATTTTTTTTTTTGGTAAACTACATATTTGGCCCTTAACTTTTGGGCTAAATGTCAATTTGGTCCCTAACTTTTTGGTACTGTGTCAAAATAGTCTCTGTCATTAAGTGATAGATGTAAAATACTAATGTAGCTAACGATTAAAATAAAATATTATTTTTATATAACTTAGAATGCCATATGTACAAAGATCAAAAAAATATATAAAAACAAAAAAGAAACTAAACCAACCAGGAAGAGCACAAAGAAGGATTGAAAGAAAAAAAAATTCAAAAAAAAAAAAAATCTATACACGTATTCATCGCTTTCAACAAATATATATATATATATATATATATATATATAATTTTTATACATAGATCATCAAAATGAAAACTTTCTACCTAGGTCTAGTACTCGGTGGACATAGTCTCCTCCTGGATCATTTTTGCCATCTATCAAATCATCATCAATGGCCGCCTTCCTCTCCTGCAAACAAATTCATACCCAACCCAACAGTCCCTTTGAAACTCTCATTGGATCTGTAGTTTCGTTTAAACAAGGGCCATTAGACAAAGAGTTCAAACTTGAGAATTAATTTCTAAAAATAGTTGAACTCAACATCATGGATTATGGAACTACTTGCTGAGGACATTTACTTTTTGTGAGATATATGAGAAAGGGTTCAAGTGAGATGCAAATCTAAAGCAAAATAGTTCAGGTGTAGTTTTTTTCTCCCTAGAAATTCCTTCGCTTTTTATTTTCTTTCTTCAATTTGGAAATCGAGAAGAACTACAGTGGTGGACTGACATAAATCTAACCAAATTCAACTTGTATTTTTAATTGAACTTTAAGTTTTTATTTTTATTTTTTAGGCTATGTGCTAGTATACATGGCATCTTAGGTGGAGTGAAAATAATTTTTTATTTTTATCGTTAGCCACGTTAAAAATTTTCATCCATCATTTGACGGCAGAGACCATTTTGACACAGGATTAAAAGGTTAGTGATCAAATTTATACATTTAAAAGGTTAGGGACGAAATTGACATTTAGCATAAAGATTAAGGACCAAACATGTAGTTTACCCTTTATTTTTTTTAAGATGACATTGAAGTACAACCTCAAGACAAAACCTTAACCTTGATCAAATAACATGCATATTAGTTAATTTAATTATTAACTTTAAATCCCCTAAAAAAAACTATTAACTATGAAAGACTATTAACCATTAACTTTGAAAAAAAAAATAGGCCTTTTTTTTTTGGAGATATTTTCTACTCATCTAGTATACTATTTGTTATTAGAATTTTGACAGATCAATACATTATTGAAGTAACCAATGATAATAGAGAGATATTATCAGGAACGGACATCATATATTAAAACAATTTAGAAAAAGAACAAAAACAACAAAATACATTATGTGAACTTACTAATAGAAATGGGCCTCAAACGTTCTAAAAGCTCATTTTGGAGAAAATATTGTAGCAATGGTTGGTCGATTCTTTGCCTAGTAGGAGCATTCATTGCTACAGTGCGATTCTAAATGTAGAATCGCATTGTAGCTCCATTGTATAATTTTTAATATATTTTATTCCTTCTACAATACCATATAAATTTAGTTTTTGTTTGGATTGTGCTGAACGTGTCTGTGTTTAGCGTTTTCCTTCTTCTTTTTTTTTTTTTTTCCTTTTCTGTTACACGTTTCAAGGGACAACGTTACTGTGCACGCACTATGCACGTACTGTTCACGCACTTTTCAGCAACTTTTTATTAAAAATAGGTCCCGTAGTACTATTCACACATTTAAAAATTATTTTGTTACAGTATTTTCAGTTTTCAACTGTATCCAAACGGACCCTTATAGTTTATCACTCTTTCTTTCATTTCTCTAATTCTCTCCATCTTCCATATCTTCTCTCTCCCTTCTTCTTGTTCTGCCCTCTCTACTCCTCAAACCAAAAATTATCTTTTCTCAAACCCAAAACCCCATGTGGTGGTGGTAGCGGCAAAGGTAGGCGTGGCATAAAAGTTTCGTTGATGTGGCAATGGTGGCGGCGTGGGTCTGGGTCAATGGTGCTGATCGGCGTGGTGGAATGGCGAGGTAGAGATCAACATGGTGGGTTTCTAAATCGGCAAGATCGGCGGTGGTGGGTTTCAGCGTTGTGGTCTAAGCTGTGGGTTTGCTCATATCGGTGATGGGTTTGGTGTCTGAGTGGTGGGTTTGGTGATTTCTGTGGTAGGTTTCCAGTGGTATTTGGCAGTTTGTGTTTTTTTTTTTTTTTCTCTTGTTTTTTTTTTCCTTGGTGGTTCTTGTGGCAATTTCTTGTGTTTGTTGTTGTTGTTGGTGGTGGTGGTGGGTTTGCTGGTCTGAGTGGGTGGGTTTGCTTGGATGTGAGTGGCAGTGGTGGTGACTGGGTTTATTGCTGAGATTTTATTGCTAGTTTTTTTTTTTTTTTAAGGTTTATTGATGAGATTTTATTGCGATGGTGGCAAAATTTTTCTAGCGTGATTTGTGGGTCTAGCATGTGGTGACTAGGTTGCTGGCCAGTGGGTATGGGTTTGATATGAATGGTGGCTGAATTTTCTCTGCTCTTTCTTTCTTTGTGAGTATGGTTGAATTGGCATTGGAGAGAAAAAAAAAAAAATCAAAGCTTTATTCAAGTTTCAGCAAGGCATGTATTGTTGGGTGGTTGTTTTGGGTTTGGGTTGGTGGTGGGTAGTTGAGAAAGAGAGAAAAACAGAGGGATGGAGAACATACATGAAGAGAGAAGAGAGAAGAGAGAAGAGAGAAGAGAGAGAGATATTTTTATATTATTTTATTCTGTAATTTATATTATTTTAATACGGTGTAGATAAAAATAAAAGTTGAGATACTAGGAGTATTGTAAAATGACATTGTATAATTAATGAAGTAGTTTTTTGATATGGTAAAATAGGATAGAATGAAATTTCTGGATAGGAATGCTCTAAAACGTTCTAGAAACTCATTTTGGAGCCAACAAAGTAATGGCTGTTGTCACTGTCCTAGAAGAAACTCATATTCGATCCAGTAGGACGAGTACACTGGCATCAGGTTGACTCTCTAGTTTCCCCATATTCCCAGAAAATCATTTCTACACTACACTATGGTATTAGTGGGTTGATGAAACATATCTATCATGCATAAAAAGTTAAAAGGGTTTGTTATCCATGCCTAATTTATTTCCACAGAAATGAGAAAAGATGTCAAGAAACGATTGGGGATAACCACATATTATCATTGATTTTTTTTTTATGTCAAGTTTTTTGTTGTTTTGGGAAGAGAGGGATTGGTAAACTATAGTCTATAAGGGTCTTCCGTCCCTTTTGGAAATTTAATTTTGATTTAGACTTTACCTGATGTTTGTATCTTTAATTTGTTTCCTTTACAATTACCTAACAAAAAGAAGAAAATGTTACCACTAACATCACATTTATACTTACCAATAATTATTTAAAAAATGTTAAAATCATATCAGCAATTTGTAAAAATGTTATAAAATGTTTTGTGTCTATAACATTACTCATTTATAATCACCTAACAAAATGGAAATAACGCAACGAAGTTTGGAAATACTGTCTTGCCTTAAACATTTGCTATGAATCTAGAATGCTACATTCAATTAATTGAGGTAGCCAAAAAAGGAAGACCTATAGTGAGCATTTGGATCTCCACGTCCATGGTCACATTTTGCATTTTCAGCTTTTCTTTTCTTTCTTTTTTTTAAACCAGTGCCTATTGCACTGTTTATGAGACATGAATAGTGCAAATAGGCAAATGAACAGTGTTTTGGTGTGAACAGTAATCCAGAAATTATTTTTTTATTGGTTTCAGTTTTCAGTATAATAAACGGTATTTGTTGGAGCATTTTAATATTAAATAAATAAAATGAATAAATGTGATAACATAAATGTAAAGATGTGGGAGTGAATGTGAAAGATGAGGAGTTAGTGAAAATGTTTTAATCCCACATTGAAAAGGAGAGAGACTATTTTGTTCTTTTTAATTGTGGTGATTAATGGGCTAACATGAATTGTCTCAAATATTGGGCCAGATACGTGCGCAAGGGGGAGGTGAAAGGTGGAGGTGTCAAATTTGGAAATGAATCAGCACCTTGGATCCTCCTACTTGACAGCCCATTCAGAGTAATTACCATATCCGTTGGTGAGCAAATGGCCCGAATTAATATTTCATTTTTATTATGGAAAATAATGAGCCATTAACCCACTTAATGGACTATCCGTTTGGGCCTTTTCATTATTCAGAAAACTCCTTATCTCACCATTAAATTATGTAACTCTAGCCCATCAGAATAATATCCAACAATTAATCTTGTAACACCCACTATATCATAATAATGGACCTAATTAATTAGATTAATTTGGGTAGTAATTTCGTGAGGCCCATTGAGCCTATAAATAGACCCATTCAGACACAATCCACATGATTTGCAATATACAAAAAAAAATAGAGAGATTCTTGGCAAGGAATGATGTTCTTTCTGGTGGAGCTTTGGGCTTAAACACTTTGTGCAGAGGTTGTTCTAGCCATACGGCACTTGTTGGGCTGTTGTATCCTAGGGGAGACAAGTCAGAGACGGTCTGCACCGGTTACAAAGTTTAGCCAACCAAGGGCTTGAATCTCCTTAAAGAGAGCGAGTGCCGCTCCTCAGTCCAAATAGTGTTGGGTAATTTCTCTTTTTTTAAATTAATAAAAATTCAGAAGCATTATTCAGTTTCTCTTTGTGTATTTCCATTATCTTTGTGTTTTGCACCAACAAATTTAAGGAGATTCAAACACATGGAGTCTACACAAGAGAAACCAAATGAGCCTGTTGGAGATCTTAACAAGCCATTTCGCTTTAAGGGAGCCCACTTCAAGAGGTGGAAAGGAAAGGTCCTCTTCTACTTGAGCCTTCTCAAAGTTGCCTACATCCTCACTGAGAAGAATCCGTCAAAGGTTCCTGCCGATGAGATGAGTGACGAAGAATATATTCTCCATCAAGGAAAAATAGATAAGTATACAAAAGACGAATATTATTGTCGCTCTTATTTATTGAATTGTCTTGCCGATCATTTCTATGATTATTATGATACTACTTACAAGTCTGCTAAAAAAATTTGGAAAGCTTTACAAAGCAAGTATGATACCGAGGAGGCAGGTGCAAAGAAGTATGCTGCTAGTAGATTTTTCCGTTACCAAATGGTGGATGGAAAATCGGTGGTGGATCAAGCACAAGACTTCCAAATGATTGTAGCAGAGTTGAGATCCGAAGGCATAAAGATCGGAGACAATTTGGTGGTAGCTGGCATAATTGACAAACTACCACAATCTTGGAGGGAGTTCCAAAAGACGTTGCGGCACAAACAAAAGGAGACATCCTTGGAGACTTTGATCACCCGCATCCGTGTGGAGGAGGAGGCTAGAGGACAAGATGCACTCATGACACAAGAGAGCAATGGAAATTCCATCACAAAGGTAAACCTTATTTCATCTAATAATAATATGCCCAAAAATCATTTTCCTAGAAATGGTCAATTGAAGCCAAAAAAGAAAGCCTTTAAAAACAATAATAGATCACCTCAAGGAAGGGGAAACTCGAATAAAAATTACAATAAGAACCAAGGACCCCCTTCACAAGATCAATTTAATAGATCTGCTTTGTACGTGGCAAGAGTGGGCATATTGCTCGATTTTGCAAATTTCGGAAACGTGAATCTGTCCCACAGGCTAACGTAACCGAAGAGCCTTTAGTGGCTATGATTACAGACATCAATATGGTGCAATATGTTGAAGGGTGGTGGGCAGATTCTGGTGCTAATAGGCACGTCTGCTATGATAAAAATTGGTTCAAATTGTACACTCCTTTTGAAGAAGAAAAAACTGTTATGCTTGGTGACTCTAGTAAAACCAAGGTTCTTGGGAGTGGTGAGGTTGAATTGAAATTCACTTCTGGACATGTGCTAACATTGAAAGATGTACTTTATACTCCGTCCATGAGGAAGAATTTGATGTCAAGTTTTTTGCTTAACAAGGCTGGCTTCAAGCAAACTATGGAATCTGATAATTATGTAATCACTAAAAAGGGATTATTTGTGGGAAAGGGTTATGCTTGTGATGGAATGTTTAAATTAAATGTTGAGAATAATAAAACATCTACCAGTTCAGTTTATATGCTTTCTTCTATTAATTTTTGGCATGCTCGTTTGTGTCATATAAATAGTAGATATGTGGGAATCATGAGTAATTTAGGATTAATTTCAAGACTATCAAAAGATTTTGAAAAATGTGAAACTTGTAGTCAAGCTAAGATTACAAAAAGGCCTCATAAAAGTGTTGTAAGAAATACCGAATTGCTTGAGTTAATTCACTCCGATTTATGTGAATTTGAGGGAATTTTAACTCGTGGAGGAAATAGATATATTATCACTTTTATTGATGATTTCTCAAAATATACAACTATTTATTTGTTGAAAAATAAAAGTGATGCTTTTGAAAAATTTCAAGATTTTTTAAAAGAAGTTGAAAACCAATTCGGTAGAAAAATAAAAAGAATAAGAAGTGATAGAGGCCGTGAGTATGAATCAAGTGCATTCAACTCATTTGTTCAGTCTTTGGGAATTATCCATGAAACTACTGCACCATATTCACCTGCTTCTAATGGTGTGGCTGAAAGAAAAAATAGAATTTTAATTGAGTTAACAAATGCCATGTTAATTGAATGCGAATTTGCATCTTTAAATTTTTGGGGTGAAGCTATTTTAACTGCATGTCATGTTTTAAATAGGGTGCCACATAAAAAGTCACACACCACACCTTTTGAGATGTGGAAAGGACATAAGCCAAATTTGGGATATTTGAGAGTATGGGGTTGTCTTGCTTATGTAAGGCTTACTGACCCTAAAATACCTAAATTAGGTATAAGAGCTACTACCTGTGCTTTTCTTGGTTATGCATTTAATAGTGCAGCCTATAGATTTTTTGATCTTGAAAAAAAAAAATTTTTTGAATCCGGTGATGCAATTTTTCATGAAGAAAAATTTCCTTTTAAATTGAAAAATATTGGGAGTGAAGAAAATATTTTTTCACAACTTAGTTCTTCTACTTCACATTTACAAAATCAAGAAAATTTTGAAATGGAACCTAGAAGGAGTAAAAGAGCTAGAGTTGAAAAGGATTTTGGTCCTGATTATTATGTTTTTAACATTGAGAAAAATCCCCAAAATTTAAAAGAGGCTTTAACATCACCTGATGCTATATTTTGGAAAGAGGTTGTAAATGATGAGATGGAATCTCTAATTTCTAATAAAACTTGGAAATTAGTAGATCTTCCACCGGGTTGTAAGACCATAGGTTGTAAATGGGTCCTTAGAAAAAAGTTGAAACCGGATGGATCAATAGATAAGTTTAAAGCTAGACTTGTTGCAAAAGGCTTTAAACAAAAAGCTGATCTTGATTTCTTTGATACATTTTCTCCGGTAACAAGAATTACATCTATTAGATTGTTAATTGCTATTGCTGCAATTTTTTATTTAAAAATTCATCAAATGGATGTAAAAACTGCTTTTCTAAATGGGGACCTAGAGGAAGAAATTTATATGGATCAACCCGAAGGCTTTGTAGAGCCTGAACAAGAAAGTAAGGTATGTAAGCTAACTAAATCCCTATATGGCTTAAAACAAGCACCTAAGCAGTGGCATGAAAAGTTTGATTCTTGCATGATTGAGAATGGTTATAAATCAAATGAATGTGATAAATGTATTTATTCTAAATCATGGAATAATTTACATGTTATTATTAGCCTCTATGTGGATGATATGTTGATTTTTGGCTCAAATATGCATGTTATAAATGAGACAAAAAATATGCTTAAAAGCCATTTTGATATGAAAGATCTTGGTGAGGCTAATTTTATTTTGGGCATGAAAATTACAAAAACATGTGATGGAATATATCTTGATCAATCACATTATGTTGATAAAATATTGAGAAAATATAATTTTCATGATCACAAAAGTGTAGCTACTCCTTTTGATTCTAGTGTTCATTTATTTCCTATGAATAATGATGATGAGATTTTTAATCAAAAGGATTATGCTAGCATCATTGGTAGTTTGCGTTATGCTACTGATTGTACTAGACCTGACATTGCATATGCAGTAGGAGTGCTAAGCAGGTTTACTAGCAAGCCTAGTAAAGATCATTGGCTAGCTATTAAGCGAGTCATGAGATATTTAATTGGTACCAAAAACTATGGCTTGTTTTATAAAAAATACCCTGCTGTGATTGAAGGTTTTAGTGATGCCGATTGGAATACTTTGTCAGGTGATTCTCTCTCTACTACTGGCTATATTTTTACCTTAGGTAGTGGTGCCATTTGTTGGAAATCTAAAAAGCAAACAATAATTGCTAATTCAACAATGGAAGCTGAATTAATAGCATTAGCTTCAGCTAGTGAAGAGGCAAATTGGCTTAGAGATTTGTTATATGAAATTCCACTTTGGGAAAAGCCAATTCCACCTATATTAATTCATTGTGATAGTACTGCTGCAATTGGTAGAGTTAAAAACCGTTATTACAATGGTAAATCCAGACCTATAAGAAGAAAGCACAGTACCGTGCGATCTTATTTGAGTAATGGCATCATAACTGTGGATTATATTAAATCTAATGATAATCTTGCAGATCCATTTACCAAGGCCTTGGCAAAAGATAGAGTCTGGAATACATCGAGGGGGATGGGATTAAAGTCCATAGAATCATGAGCCATGTATGAGGATACCTAACCCAAAGACCAGAGATCCTGAGAATTGGGTTCAATGAGAAAAACGAATCATACGATGGTCGTAAGAAATGCACAATTTTTTTTAATTATTTATTTTGTAAATAATTTTTAATTGTTCATCCCTATGATGTAAATGCATTTATCCTGTAATGTGGAGAGGTTGAGTAAAAAACTCTTAATGAAATTTGTAGCTCGTATGAGTGGGGTGTCAGAATTACAAAAGCACCCTTGACAAAATTTCACCTATGTGAGTGTGAGGGTGGGGCCGCTCCCTATGAGATTTGGACTTAATCTCAAATACACTCATGAAACCGGGATCAGCACATGGCCGTAAAGTGCTAGCTATAAAAGCTCATGTCAACACCTGGGTTGTTATGTGTAAGCAGTGACGCTTAATTTCCCAAAAGCAGTCCTAGTTCAAGTCGGAGACCACTACGACTCTGGAGTTGAGATTGCTGTTTTACTAAGTGAAGGTTCAATGCAGAGCACACCTTCATGATGCATAGTGACCCATCTTTGCTTGGTAATCTCTCTTTAACTAAAAATTTAATATTAAAATGAGTGGGGGATTGTTGGAGCATTTTAATATTAAATAAATAAAATGAATAAATGTGATAACATAAATGTAAAGATGTGGGAGTGAATGTGGAAGATGAGGAGTTAGTGAAAATGTTTTAATCCCACATTGAAAAGGAGAGAGACTATTTTGTTCTTTTTAATTGTGGTGATTAATGGGCTAACATGAATTGTCTCAAATATTGGGCCAGATACGTGCGCAAGGGGGAGGTGAAAGGTGGAGGTGTCAAATTTGGAAATGAATCAGCACCTTGGATCCTCCTACTTGACAGCCCATTCAGAGTAATTACCATATCCGTTGGTGAGTAAATGGCCCGAATTAATATTCCATTTTTATTATGGAAAATAATGAACCATTAACCCACTTAATGGACTATCCGTTTGGGCCTTTTCATTATTCAGAAAACTCCTTATCTCACCATTAAATTGTGTAACTCTAGCCCATCAGAATAATATCCAACAATTAATTTTGTAACACCCACTATATCATAATAATGGACCTAATTAATTAGATTAATTTGGGTAGTAATTTCGTGAGGCCTATTGAGCCTATAAATAGACCCATTCAGACACAATTCACATAATTTGTAATATACAAAAAAAAAAATAGAGAGATTTTTGGCAAGGAATGGTGTTCTTTCTGGTGGAGCTTTGGGCTTGAACACTTTGTGCAGAGGTTGTTCTAGCCATACGACACTTGTTGGGCTGTTGTATCCTGGGGGAGACAAGTCAGAGACGGTCTGCACCGGTTACAAAGTTTAGCCAACCAAGGGCTTGAATCTCCTTAAAGAGAGCGAGTGCCGCGCCTCAGTCCAAATAGTGTTGGGTAATTTCTCTTTTTTTAAATTAATAAAAATTCAGAAGCATTATTCAGTTTCTCTTTATGTATTTCCATTATCTTTGTGTTTTGCACCAACAGTATCCAAATACACCTTTAGCTTTGGAAGTTTGGCTTAAAGTGACAAAAATGATGGACAATTGTTTACACGTACTATCTTAAGAACATATATATATATTAGTAATTGATGCCAATTATTGCATTAGGTTAGAGTATGGACGTTTCACGAGGGCATGTTAACATGGAAACACTCTTCCTTACGGAAGGATAAGAAGAAAAAATTATGATAATGATACTTGTCCTCTGCCCCCCCCCCCCCCCCCCCCCAAAAAAAAAAAAGGCAAGGGCTAATTTTATCTTAAATCCCATAGTTAATTAGAGCTAGTTTTTCAAATTAAATAAATCTCATTTTCTAAATTTTCAAAGTAAATTTTTACAAAATCGTATACTTAATTTTAAAAGTGTATCCATTGAACATGTATAGGGTTTAAATCACCCTTTTTATTATTACTATCAAATATTTCAAAAAGTGTTTCAAGTCATATTTCAAAACTATAAACTTGTTTACTTGGACACAGTAAACAAAACAACATTTTATTATTATTTTAACACGTGTGCCTATTATATATGAATATTATAGGTAGACTTTAGTCCATTAATAGTTTCATGCATAAGTGATAGATGATATGGATTTATGGTTTAAATTGAAGCATTTTTGAAAGCATGAAATCTAATTTGTAATGTATATAAATTTGTATTAATTAATCATGCACATAGTGATACTTTTTTTTTTTAGAGAGTTTCAACCTATGATATCCGCTTCTTATGAGTGTTCTTTGTCATCAGACCAAGACACCAATTAGTTTTTTGTGTAGGCAGGGATTAAACTCCAGATTTCTTATTCAACCATTAGAGACTTTACCAGTTGAACTAACTGAAACCTACTAATGAGACTTAGTTTAACTAGAAGAAGAGGAGGAGGTGATAACATAAAATAAAATAAAAAAACTAGCAGATAAGGTCATGATTCATGAACTCATAATACATTACCACTCGTTAATATATAATTCCATTCAATTTCCATTGTTCTTAGTTTGACTGACTTTGAGATTGTCTAATTTCTTTTTGTTTAGTACTTTTTTTTTTAATAGAGAATCTGTTCCTATCAAAAAAAAAAAAAAAAGAGAATCTGTTGTTTCATACTTCAATTAGGTACACTTCAAGAAAAGGAAAAAAAAGGGTAATTATTGGGTTTTTGTGGATAGAGCCATAGAGTGGCCGCAGACTACTAATTACTAACACATATTAAACATATGCTTAAGAGTCATTACATTTATACAAAAAAGTTAATAACTAAATAAAGCACTCCAAAAAAAAATTTTGCAAAATAGTAAATATATTAAATACTATGGTTATGTATGACTTATTATTATATAGGAATTATGATGAACCACCCCTTCAAATGCATATTTTCTATGCTCTTATTTCCCAACAACAGCATGGTGAGGGCCGGAAGTGATGTCACCCACAAAAGTAAATTATAATTATTTATCATATGATATCATAATTTATTATTTTAATATAATTATTATTAATATCATAGTTTACTCAAAATTAAGCTCGGCTGTTAATATTTCAAGAAAAATAAAGTATTATTCTAATTAAAACTCAATCATCGAAAAAATTGCCTAAATTTTGATCTCACGCGATGTGCTTTCATTACATCAACTAACTCAAACTTTTGAAGATGCTGCAAAGGAGAATGTGTGGGCAAAAGCCATGGATGAAGGAATTGCTAGCATTAAGAAGAATCAAACACGGGAGCTTATGGAACTGCCTAATGGAAGAGATGCGATTGGCTTAAAATGGATTTATAAGACTAAGTACAATGAAGATGGCTCAATTCAAAAGCATAAGGCACGTTTGGTTGCAAAGGCTATTCACAACAATCTGGAGTAGATTTCCATGAAACATTTGCACATGTTGTTCGCATGAAAACTATTAGAACTTTCTTAGCTCTTGCTGCACAAATGGAGCTTGAAGTATTTCAGCTTGATGTTAAGTTAGCATTTTTAAATGGTGACTTAGAAGAAGAAGTGTACATAGAGCAACCGAAGGGATATATGAAGAAAGGCAAAGAAGGCAATGTCTATCGACTTCGAAAGGCATTGTATGGCCTAAAGCAAGCTCCAAGAGCTTGGAATAGCAAAATTGACAGCTATTTTCGCCAAAATGGTTTTCAAATGAGCAAATGTGAGCCATCGCTTTATGTCAAACATGAAGGTACTAGAGATTTTCTAGTAATTTGCTTATATGTTGATGATTTGATCTATATGGGCGCAAATAGGAAGATGGTTGAAGATTTTAAAAAGGCCATGATGAAAGAATTTGAGATGACTGATTTGGGTTTGATGAAATACTTTCTTGGTTTTCAAGTGCGACAATCTACAGGTGAAGTTTTTATCTTTCAAGAAGAGTATATTGAAGATTTGCTTAAAAAATTTCACATGGCAGCATGTAAACCAGTGCCCACACCTATATCTTCTAATGAGAAATTGCAGCTAGAATATGTAGCGGAAAAGGCAGATGCAAAGACCTTTATAAGCCTTGTTGGCTCTTTGATTTATCTCACAAATATAATGCCAGATATTGTTCATTCAGTCAGCCTTATATCAAGGTTCATGAATCAGCCTGGCAAGCTGCATTATGTAGCAACAAAAAGAATTCTTCGCTACCTGCAAAGCACCAAGAAGCTAGGCATTTTGTACAAAAAGGAAAACAACAACAATTTTGTTGGTTTCACTGACAGTGATTGAGCTGGATCACTTGATGACAGAAAAAGCACGTCTAGCTACATCTTTTGCTTGGGATCAAATGTGATTGCTTGGAGTTCAAAGAAGCAAAAGACAGTTGCCTTATCTTCAGCTAAAGCTGAATATATTGCAGCAACTGATGCATCATGTGAAGCTATTTGGCTAAGGAGATTACTTTCGGATTTGCAATAAAAAATTGAAGAATCTACTGTTATTTGCTGTGGCAATATGTTAGCTATTGCAATGACTAAGAATCATATTTTTCATGCAAGGACAAAGCACATTGAGCTTAGGCACCACTTTATTTGAGACTAGGTTGGTTAATGTGAAATCCAACTGCAATTTATCAGTACCAATGATCAGCCAGTAGATGTTCTCACCAAAGCAACTACAGTTGACAAGATGGAGTGGTTCAAGAAGCACTTATAAATTACAAATTAAGAGGGGGTGTTAGAAATTAATTTGTAATTTTAATAAAGAAATTTTTAGATGATGGCTGTTAGTATTTCAGGGTGATAATCTGTTGGTGTTCTGCGTTCCTAAAGGTCAGTTACTTGTATCTAGAAGTATAGAAGGCTCTTTCAAGTATAAATAAGTACTATTGTACTGGTTTATGCAGATCAGAAAAATCTGTTTAGCGTTGTGCAGGAGCAGCAACTTTGCATCACAAAAATAAAAAAACCTTGTAATCCATTGCTATTTATCAATAAAAATTCCACATATGCCAACA
Source organism: Castanea sativa (assembly GCF_040712315.1). NCBI lineage: Eukaryota > Viridiplantae > Streptophyta > Magnoliopsida > Fagales > Fagaceae > Castanea > Castanea sativa. The sequence continues at coordinate 67,519,887 of NC_134013.1, forward strand.
TCATACTCGCCTAACCTTTGAAGAATATATATATATATATATAAACACACACACACAAATGCACATTATATTGGAAAAGTTCTAAAAGACTAAATTTTATAACAAAATTTCACAAAGCTGAGGTATCAATCCACCATAGATCAAAATAAAATGAAATAAAATAAATATTATGTCAGATTTGGTTAAAATTCAAAACAAAAATATTGTGGAATTTCTTCGTATCTTTAGACCTTCTCAACAAATAAAAGGCTTAAAAAAATGAGGGTGAAAAGAAAAATTAAAGTAAAACGAAAGCAAAGTTGTTTACGCCTAATTAACTCATTCAAAGAATGGAAATAGCGATGGCTCGGCTAGAGGCTTTGAGAGAAAATTAATGGCTTAGTCGGTAAGTAGAGAAAATTCGTGTGGGTCACGACTCACGTGTTTGAGTGACCGGTATGCACGAGACATCTACCATTTCTCTTCGCCAACTACCCCCTACAAGCCAAGGGAAAGTTGGTGTCACGGGAATTGATGTCCCCATATTGCTGTTTTCTTCACAATGATAATTATTACTTATCTAAAAAATAGAACGCTTGGGTTTTAGGGTATTGCTATATCAGTGAAAGCTTGCCAAATAACAATAGGTCACGTAATTTAACTTCTTTGGGTCCAAGAACTACAAAAGAGAGAGTGAAAATAATTCAAATCTATGTTGTCATCAATTATACTTAAGCAAATTAATACACAAGTTTTAATTAATTTACTCTAAATGACTTTCATGGATTGGAATCTAAAAAAAATAGGGTGAGACTTAGGTTTAATGCATGTAGTGTACTAGACCCGTTAAGATAGTAGCATGTATTTAAAAATGAACACATATTATAATTTCAACAAGTCTAGTGCAACTGGACACTGGATCCAAACCTCACCCAAAAAAAAATATAGCAACATTAAAATATATCCTTATAGGGTTAGCCAAAAAAGTTAGTGTCTATATGAGAACAACTTATCGAGTTTTTTACTGAAAACATTTTATTGAAAATGTACTAAAAAACTATATAACTAAAAGTTAAAAAGTTAAAAGCTAAAATTGATGTCAAACAAGCTATAATAGTATTGGTATAAGGACGTTATCTTTTTAAGAAAATGATTGACTCTAATTAATGTTTTGAGTACTAAACGCAAACTAATTCATGTTATTTTCCCGAGAAAAGTTGCTCTGGACAAATTTTCAAACAAAATTAAGGGCACATATGTTTTGAGTACTACGTTCTTGCTTGTTTTTTTTGGCTAAGCGCATTTGCGGTGAATCGTAGCATAAAAAGATTCCCTCTTGTTGGGTGGATAGATCGAAAGGGATGGAACAGCAACAAGGAATGTAACTAATCTGTGCTCGCACGGGCTTGCGTAACCGAGCTGATACTGTACCAATTAGAACGTGAAACCTTGATTCTTCCAAGACCAATCACTTCAGCTCATACAAAATTTCCTATTTTTGCATAAGATTTTTTTTTTTCTTATTTTACACGCTCATTTTTTCAAAACATCCCATATCAAATTATCTATTTTACAATACCTTTTATTAAAATATTAATTTTTCTTGATTTTTTTTATTATTTCTCTTTCTTCACACAACAACTATCATTCACTCACTTCCTTCATTCTCAAGATACGTTAAAAATAATAAATAATTAAATGCAAAATGAATAATGAATAATACTAGTTTAAATTTACATGGTTACTATAATAAATTTGTAAATTTATACAATTATACATAGACTGATGTAAGTCATTTTTAGGCAAAATTATGTAAATTCTACATCTTTTTCTATTATGCACGAACTGAATGCTTAGTTAGTATGTTAAGATTTTTAGGAATGAAATATTGAAGAGTAATAATGATTCTTAATGTGCATATGTTGTGGGGGTGATGAGTTTTTTTGTAGGCCATGGAAGAGGTGAGTTTGCTGGGTATTTCTCCCAAAACCAATAATTAGGCCTATCACTACTAGGTTATCCCTCTCAAGTTAGCTGAGGAGATGTGCGTCAAAATTACAACCTCAAAATTACTGTAAAATGAACAAATCTAATCATAGTTAGTGTGCGTTTGGTATTGGCTTAAAAAATCAACTTTTTGTACTATTCAACTTATTTTTGGTACTATTCATGTGTCCCACTGTACTATTTCAACTTCATTTTAGCTTTATCTACAGTCTTTTCAGCAAAAAGTTTTCAATTTCATCTAAATAAATTATTCTCAAACAGACACTTAATGTAATTGATAATTTGTGAGGCATAATAAATGTTGATGTAGAAAAAGGGGATGATAACACTCCCTTCAAGGAAGACTGTTTATACCAATCGCTACCCATAGGTCTATGGACACATCATCTCTAAAGCACCTAACTCTTGTGGTCCTAGGGGCCATTCACTACCAGCCAGTTTGGATGGAAGGGGGAAAAAATGGAGTAGAGTAGAGTTGGCTGAAAATTGGCTAATTTTTTGCTAAATCTACTCTACTCTCTCTCCCTCTCCCTCAATCCAAACGAGCTAATGGCACTCTCTTTGTTGGTTGAGCCTATATAGACTTCAAGTTGTGATCTCCTATTCACCAATCACATCTAGGGCTGTCCACAGGTCAAGCTGGGTCGGTTTTGGACCCAGCCCAGACTCGACCCGCCGGCGTTAAGTGGAAGACAGAGGGACTCGAAATCGACCGCCAGTGTCAATCGATTGAGTCGGTTTCGGTTTTGGATTTGAATGGTGCTCGGGTTGGTTCAGTCGGTGGAGAGAGTCTTGGGAGCCTACAAATGTCACCGGAATCTGCAATCTACCCGCCGGAATATGCAAAAACTAACTAGATCAGCATAGAAAATTGCCGAAATTTGCACCAAAATCACCAAAATCCGTCGGGATTTGGCCAAATCTAAGCTTGATCTTACCAAATACGGTCAAGACTCGCCGGATCTCCTCGAATCTAAGCTTGATCTTGCCGGATCCCCTCGAAGCTAAGCTTGATATCGCTAGATCTCCTCGAATCTAAGCTCGATCTTACCAAATATGGCCGAGATCTCGCCAGATAACAGACCAACGAGAGTGTTGATTTGGGCTGAAATTGGGTGGGGATTGGGCGGTTTGGTCGGTCTGGCGGGTGTAGGTCAGGTCTAGACACCCTTAATCACTTCAATCCTGAGGGGAGTATTTTTCATTTTCGACAATGAAATTTGTGTGGACTTGACAATGTGGAGGTTGATGGAATGTCTACATTAGGTAGAAACAAAAGGAAGACATAATATTGAAATACAAAAAATATAAAAACGAAATGAAACTTAAAAGAACTAAACTGAAAACATTTCAAAATTAGAGTGTAATTTGTAATTTGGGTTTTTATTATTATTATTAAATATGTGAAGAGGTGAGAAAGTGGTTAGGCCTTTGTACAATAACAAGTACCTTCCACTAAAAATGATAGATCTTAGATTTCAGTCTAGGAATCAGCATCACCAAACAAAAGTGGATTTTTGTGCACCGAGTACAGCCTTTTGTGTGAAGAAGTGAGATAAAACTCAAGCAGTTTATGTTTATAAACTCTTCTTATTATAATGAAGGTAGGTCATCTTATTATAAGATCATATAGTTTGTTGTGCCTGTTTGACCTATTTGGCATCTTGAACTATTTTGATAGGGGAGTATGATTATTTTGAATTATGAAAAATTGGTTTATTTTTATAATGTTTGTGGACTATTTTATATTGAACATATATATAGTTGATTTACACAATATATATGTTGTACATGTTTTGAGTTATATAAAAAGTGTTATCAATTTTTTCAGCTATAAAAAGATCAGAAAATATTTTCTAACTCGTTTTCTAGGTCACTATCAAATATACTTATAAACGAGACAATTTTTTAGATTTTTTTTTTTTTTTAAGAAAAGACTTATGTTTCAGTAAAACGCTTTAGGTATAGAGAAAAATTGGTCATTCAGAAGCAAAAATTCATCAAAAATCTCGAGAAGTAGGCAAACAATTTTCCATTTCTGCAGGTAGTTGAGTTTGCCTTTCGCCATCATTCACTCTTAGATGCTTGTTTGTTCAACTACATATGAAAAGTGAAAATTAATTCGAAAACTTTTTTTGTGATTGACAAATGTACGATCGAAATCATGAAATTTTTTTTTTCCTATGAAATAAAACGATGCATGTTATATGACTTTTGGGAACCTATCTATTAAGTGATGGAGCCCCTCTCGCTACCATAATCAAACACCCCTGTACAATTTCCTTTTCATTCAAGTCACCTCTTTAAGCTATCTAAACAAAGCGTAAGACTCTAGACATGCAAAACTATCTTACAAAATAGCAATTGTCCCTTCTTGAGAAATTGGCATTAATTACGTTTAATTTTGGTCCTGGCCCCTGGGTAGGTAAGCAGGTTATATTACTCCAAGGTAAGCATCTATCAAGTAGTTTGGACCTGTCCTTATGTCGTGTCTCTTTTTTCAAACATTATTAGACTATTCTTGTAAAGGAACTTTTACGTATACATGCTATTACAAGTCTGTTTATCAATGGACACATGTTAAAAGAACTAAGCAAGTCATCCATAAGTCTTCTTCCAAAACTAACAAAGCTTCTAGTATCAACAACTCTAGGACCATAAGTCTTTGTAATGTTATTTACAGAACTATTTTTATAATAATTGTCAATAGACTAAAAGCCCTACTCCCCAAAACCCATACCTTGGCAAATTGAATTCGAGCCTAGAAGACTCATTCTTAATTTTTTCTTTTTGATGGGAAATCTGAAAATTTCATTAACCAACAACAGAACACAAATGGATTACATCCTGAGTACACGCATGCTCAATAAGTCTATGAGTTTCCTCCAGAGGTTAACCACACTATAAGCTTGGAAAAAAAAAAAAGGAAATTTCAGCTATATATAGGGATAGTTTTGTACATGAATAAAAACCTTTGATGCATGCATAGACTAACATCAACCAAAGACAAAGGAATTGCAAAAACAATAGTAACAAAGTTTCTCTCCAAACTAGGAACAAAGTTTTTCTCCAAACTAGTTTGGAGAGAAACCCTACAAACTCATCATATATATTTATATTAAGTGTGAAATTTGAAAATCTAACCTTTAGATTGCATGTTCTTATTACAACCTTAATGCCTCCAAACTAGTTTGAAGAGAAATCCTACAAACTCATCATATACATTTATATTAAGCGTGAAATTTGAAAATTTAACCGTTAGATTGCATTTTCTTATTACATCCTTAATACTTACAAAATTTCAAGAAAATCAAATATCAATCGCTATATCATCAAATAAATTTTATAATTTTAAGTTTTTGTAATCTAAAGTTGTATATATAAAACATAAGTTAATTGATCAAATAGTAAATAATATATGATTTGAACAAAATTTAATATACTTGTTAAGAACATAAGAAATATGAAATTCAACCGGTTTTGAAATCCGGACCGTTCGTTGAACCGTAAAAAAAAGGTTCAAGGTTTTTGAGATCAAACCGAAGTTAAACTGTGATCGAACCGTGATAATGTCATAATTAATTAACAATTATTTAAAATATAAATAAATATATTAAATTAGTATAAATTGAAAAATTAACTAAAATTGTTTAATTAAAATAAAAATCCATATTTCAAATATATTTCTCATAGCATAATTTTTACAAAATAAAAAAATATATATCAAATCTTAAGCAAATATAAAATATAGTATTTATTTATTTATATATTAATTAGTAAAACCTTGATAATAATAATAATAATAATAATAATAATAGCAGCAGTACAATAATTATTATAATATAAGAACTTGCGGGCATGTGGCAAATTGGCAATACACATATATACTGGAGGCTTAGCAGTACAATAATTATTATTATTATTATCAGGTCACATCATGTACCTTCCCATGGCTGAACATTCAGCTCATTTTCTATTCACAAATTCAAAGTTTCCAACATTTCCAATATGACAGGCAGTAGTCACGTGAAGGCTTAGGAAACTTCAAAAGTAAATACAAAACAAAGAAAGAGAAACCTCACGTATAGAATCTGTTTGAATAGAACTTATTGTTAAAAATTAAAAATACTATAGTAAAATAATTTTTAAATGTATAAATAATATTATGAGATCCATTTTTAATAAAAAATGGGTTGAAAAGTGAAGTTGTGGATCTCGTGAACAGTACACAAATGTGACAAAAAGACGAAAAAGTCAATAAATCACGGTTACTGTTTATGAACAGTATCATTGTCTCCCTGACGCGTGCAACAGTAGCAGAAGAAAAAAGGAAAAAAAAAATGTAAAAACACAACTTTGCAAAACGCAGCGTGCATTCAAACGGGCAAATAACATAAGATACATAGCGGTGTTCTGCAAAAAAAAAAGAAAAAAAAAATGAGATTGGTGATTACAGAGGAGTGGAGACGAACAGCAGAAGAAGAAGAAAAAGAAAAAGAAGAAAGAAGAAGAAGCTACTGCTTCGTGGAGCCACCCCTACTTCATTTTTATTTTTCTCCCTTTCATTTGGTTCCAAATCTGAAAGAACTCAAAAAACTACTGAAGTATTGACCGAAACTTTGCCCAAAAAAAGGAATCGTTCAAACCTCAAAAATCAGTCACGATTCTTAGAATCGTACGGTTCAACCACGGTTCACAAGGGTCCTACTTTTTTCCCATAAGGCGATTTTTGAAGCTAAAAAAAATCGCAAAATTAAGAGGTTTGCAGTTTTTCGGTCGGATCGTATAGTCTAGTCTGGTCCAAATCTTAAAAACTATTTCAACGATTAAATTTTTAAAATTTACATTCAATATATATAATAAATTTGTAAAATTTCACTCCAAACAATTGAAAAGCCTGAGCCTGCTAGTAACTAGTAAGTGAGGGGATAGAAGTGAACCAAATTCAAGAAGATAAAAGCTTTTGAAGATTCTAACGATTGAAATCGCAAGTGGCATCATAGATACACATCCTTGAACAGTAAGAGACGGCTGCGCTTCATTGATCACTTTTATTCAAAAAATTATGACAACCAATTGACAAGAACGACCGACGTTAACGTCGTGTCACTTTTAGTTTTAGACAATGGGACATTTCACTAAGCTCTCATTAAATTTTCTGAAAATTTTGGCAGCTGGTATTGGAAAACTTTAATGGCCTAAATCCACGAGTGACCACCCACTTACTTTTCATGTTCTGGTTGGAGTACTTGTAGGACTGCCACTGTCCATTCGGTTTTTCACTTTTTGTGGGTGTGGGCGCGTTGCGGAAGCCAGAAAGAAGAATGCACAATAATACAATATTGTTTGGGAAAAAAAATTTCCAGGGCTACAATTAATTATTGTAGATCAATTTTTACCATTATTAGGTGAAAAAAAAAGGTTATGAGTTCATGTAAAAGTGACAATTTAATTAAAGTTTGCCATATAAAATAGTTGTGAAAATTAATGAAATTGGTTGTAGCTCTATAATAACTCTTAGTTGGGATAGTATGTACCTTCTTAGAACACCAAGACATGTGGTAGGGTTTTCTTGATTTGAAATTAGGTTTGAATTGGTGATATGTGGAGTGATAACGAAACAATCATTCTTAAGTTTGGTGCTGCTGTATGAATACATGCACTATTATTCCTACTCGGGGTGTTCTAGTTGTTGTTGCGAGTGTGCTCTAAATGCTAACTTTTAATGTGAGTCCCACGTTGGTTTAGAGTGAACTCTTTTTTTTTTTTAGAAACTATCGCAGACCTCTTTTGATATCTAAATATATGGGGTTTAGTATGGACTTTGACCTTATCTATATCACACACACCGCTCCATCTCATCTTGTCCTGCCTGCATGTGATCAAGTTCTTTACTTTTTTTTGGGCCTTTTCCTTAGCTGTTTAATTGCTCTATCTCTATCAAAAAAATACCATTGTCCCTTTATTCTCCACGAAGTGTTTTGCCTCTCCCAACATATATTCCTCTTGTGGGAATGGAATTCTACTATCATCAATAATAAAAGAAACACATTTTAGAAGATTGTTCTTAAACCTCTATGAGTGAAAGTGCGTCCAACACAAAAGTGTACCCCATAATCTAATTTTAGGAGGTTGTTTGACCTGAGAATCAATCGTATTGAACTTTATTCTTTTTGATACGTGATAAATTTGAGGTAGGGGAATTTGAACCTTAAATGTTTTTGTTGAAAACATTAGGAGTTACTAGTTAAAGTACAAGCTTAAACTTCTTGGCGCATCAAGTTGCACTTTGTGTAACTTTAAATAGTATCACAACACCTAATAACTTTTAATTTAGTTTAAATTTTAAAAATCCTGCCGTTAGGGTACATGTTCTTTATATTCTTAGAAAGCATGCAAAATTTTATACCAATCGAACTGTTTACTATTCAATCAAGAAACCTGTCTTTTGTATATAATTTTAAAAGATAAAAACTAAATAAAAATTTGATAAATGACATAGTTATTGATCTTTAATTTGAAAAAAAAAAATTGGTAGACATAATAATAACATAGAAAACATGTAATTCAATGGTATGATCTCAACATTTTAATCTAATAAAAAGTTATTAGGTGATATAACATTTTTTAAAGTTACACTAAATATCTTGACCCATGTATATACTCTGCCACCAGGGTCAACACAATGCATTTTATGACCTAAAACAACGATTTTAAGTAGGGTATTTTGTTATATTTAAATATTAATAATATAATATTTTTTAAAATTTTGATAATGAATGTTGTTTTTCATAAATGAATTTGTCAATTTAAGTGTTATTAGGTAATGAACATTGGATTTTAGTAATGAATTTGTCTAGAAAACTAATAATTCTAATTCTAATTTTGATAGAGTGAAAGAAAGATTTTGTCCACCTTCCATGTGTTTGGAAGATTGAAAATTTTACTTTTTTTTTTTTTTTTTTAATTCAATAGTTGATTTAAACCTTGGATGTTTCCATTGGAACACCAAAAAATACTAGTTGAGTTATAAAATTTTTGATAGAAAGTCAATCATATCTCTCACAGTATTTGGATCCACAAAGGGACTATTTGCATACACATGAATGCAAGAGTTATCTTATGCTCTTTTATTAGTGGGACTATTTTCTTTCATTTGGGAAACTTAGACCGTTGCTTAGGTGTTCTAAAGGTTGAGTCAGCCCTATCTCTTTGGATCCACACATTATGAGAGGGACTATCTCCATATGCATGGATGCAGGAGTTATCTTAAGCTCTTTTATTAGTGGGACTATTTTCTCTCCAATTTTTATAATTGCTCTTTCTTTTCTTTTCTTTTTTTGATAATTTGTATAATTGTTTCTGGTCTTAATAAAATCTTACTGTAATTATACATTTTTATTTTAAAAAAATAAGGCCTAAATGCCAAAATACTACTGGGGTTTAGGTTAGTTGTAAAAACAATTCCTAGAGTTTTAATTATTCCTGATAACTCTTTGAGATTTTCATATCCGCCAAATTGACTGTTAGGACTAATTTCAATAACTCTTAAGGCGAACCATTACATGAATGGTAGCATGAATTAGTTGGTGAGTCTTTTTAATATGGTCACGTGATTGCTACATAATTTTTCCATCTATAAAGGTAATGAAAATTAGTTCCAAAGGAGGTGTTATATGGAAGAACCGAAACCTTAAACAATTTTTTGCAACTGACTCAAACCTTAAGGCGTGTTTTTGCGTTTAGGCAAAATAAAATAACTTCGGATCCACCTAAACCTTAAATAATTGGGCTGGGCCAACTTTTGTGGGCTGATTCCTGAGAGACTGGGCTGGGCTGAGCCATAAATTTACTCGGAATAGCTCAACAACGTGGCCCACTTCAGCCCAAGACTTCTGAAACTGGTCCCAGTTCACTTGCAAGGCCGAGTCTTTCTTCTCAAAATCTCTCTCTCTCTCTCCTTCTGTCTAGAGAGAGAAAGTTCCTTATGGATAGCTCAGTCCCGCGCTTTCCTGTCACCTACAAGAGTCTCTCACTGGATATTAAGGTAAAAAAAGATTCCGACTTTTGCTTTTTCATTGGATTTCTTTATCTAACCTTACTGAAAACAAACCATGTTGCCCATCATCTGTTTGATTCAATGCTTCAATGTAAAATCCCAATACTTTATTCTGTGTGATTTTGGTAATAATGGGTTCTTCGTATCCTTCATAATTTACTTTGAGTTGCTTCTGAATATCACTTTACTGATAAGATTAGGTGATTTGAAGTAATGGGTCAATGGTGTCAGTGATTGTAAGATGGGCTTGTGAGGCTTTTAATTCTGGAATTACAGTTTGCTTTAAAAAAAATGTTTGGAATAATTTCTCAGCTGGAGTAAGAATTTTTGTGATTTTTAACAATAATTGAATGGAGAATTCTGATTTGGCTTTTTTTGTTTTCTGAAATTTATGTGGATTGCATACTTTGAAGACTCAACTCAAATTTAAGAAGTTTGATACCACATGTTATGGCATCTAGTTTCCTTCTCTTTGATATAATTATGTATTTTTATTAGATGAGAGAAAAAGAATCAAGTGAGGCTTCATTTCAATGAAGTACCTGAATGCAAAGGTTAGACCTGCTAAGTATGTGAGACAAAGTAGGGACATTGAATTTTATAGGTCTTACAAAGTGTGCACAAGTAAGTCAGGATCTCTAAATGGTTGTGTTTTAGTTTCAACTACCCCAATCTATTTCACGATGGAAATCATGGTCCTTTTTGGTACGACATTCCTTGTTTTATTTGCTTGACTATTGCTATTAATGTGTTATTTCCCAGTTGCTTATTTTGTTTCTGCTTGTCAGGGGAACAAAACAGAAGTAGTCCTTTGTAGTTATGATGATCATTTTCTTGTAAGTTCTAAGTTCCTCGTCATTTGGATTTTTTTTGATTGGCGGCCCTCCAATAGGCGACGGGGTGTTGATGGCTTCATGTTTGTGTGCATTTCTAATGTTTGAAAAACTTTTAGGTGATTGCAACTCAAATAGGAGCCATGGGGACAATACTCCATGCCAGGTCTGCATATTCTTTTCATTGAACTACTGGAGCAATCCTGTGAAGTGGGATTTCTTTGCTGCTTCATAAATTATATTTCAGTTCAACACTGCTCTAATTATGCACATTAGTTCCTTTCTCACTTTGTCCAATTCTTTGTTCATATGGAAACTTTGTGGCTTATGATAAAAATCCTGTTATTGTTTACTCCTGTTCTGTTCTGTGATGTATTATATCATATGTTGTCCTGCAGTCAGCCTAGAATGGATGACACAATTTAGTTATTCTATGTTTTTGTACATGCTTGCTGACCTGGGAGGTTTGCATAACTTTCATCCAAAAAACTCTCTCTCATGTTTATTGAGTAGAAGGAATGATCTTGTTAAGTGGCTTTTTTAATAAAACAAAATCTTGAGAGAGAAAAAAAAATGAGGGAAAATTTGATTCCAGTACTTGATAAGAAGAAGAGAATTTAAGGTCAACGGGGCTGAGAGGAGGAAGAAATAATTTTTTTTTTTATAAATCCTATAGTTTGACAATTTGAAAATGTGAGAGATTGATTGCATAGTAATGTGACATTGTAATCTCATCCTTGGTTGTGAGAATCACATTGAACGATTAAATGATAATTCTAATGAGAGGAGCTTCTGAGATGTATATATCTTTCTTCATCACCAGGAAGGAGGAAGGGGTGTCAATTGAGCCAACATTCAATGTGTCTGCAGTATTTGGCAAACGAGATGAGGTAGGCTAGCTTGGGCTCTAGCCTCTTAGTATGATAACTGTTAATTAACTTATACTGATTTCAACCCACTTCAACAAATGCAGCCAATGCTGCTGGCATGTGCTCGTCAGTTAATTCAAGACATCAGGTATATTTCCAGTTCAAAATATTTACAAAGTTTTAAGCTATTTTTTGTTCCTTGCTTCTCAGAGCTGAAATTTTGCTAGCAATCAATTTTTCTTTGGGAGACTTTATTGGAAGTAGTAAAATCATTTATGTGAATATTAATAACAAGGTATACATCTTCTCACATATAAGTCTAAAAGAGGAATTACTAGCATTAATAGATTGCCAATCGGCGTAAGTGAGACATCCAAATATAATAGCAATGTATGTTCTGGATACCTGTTTCCATGGAATCTGTTACCTGAATCACATATAATTTAATTTTTCCTGTTGTGTGTTCAGCATCTCAGGCTCCTCCAAATCATTGGTGATCTCTCTTGGACTCAAGGACCATTCTGCGGTACTATTCAAAGATATTCACATCTTCTATTTTTATAAAAATAAATAAATTCACCTCATCTTTGGAACAAATGACACAGTATAACTCATGATCCCACTATGTTATACAGGAGACACTGAAGGGAGTTGTTTCTGCTGTTATTGAGAACCACCTCTGGTAACGTAATGTAACTGAACTTAAAGCAATATGCTTAAGACCTCAGATGTTGGTTTCATTCTCCAGGACTCAAGCCTGCTGCATTTGCAGATAGATAGTCACTTTCTAGTTGCATATTAACACTCACTTAAATAGGCCTGAATGCAAATGGGTAGTTCAATAGTTATCGCTGGGGTACATGTCATTAGATATGAATGTTCAACTATTGCTTAATGATTTGTATCTGAAACCTTACTTTAATACAAGGACTGCTTTGGGAAACACATTTCTCCCTAAGCTCAGTGTTGATTTTTAGAGCTCTCTCTCTCTCTCTCTCCTGTGGCAGGGGAAGCACTCCTACCAAACTCAGCTGCTATGGTCCAATACTTCTATATAATTGAACAGGTATAGCATGTCGGCATTAATTCCAAGTTGGGACTGAACCTACCACAAGTCTGCTTGAACAGCATCATCTCAGATTATTCAATAACATGCTCGGTTTATCTTATCAAGAATAAATAAACAATAATAATAAGGTTAGTTTACCTACGGCATGGGTTTCCCTTTGGTCATTGAAACCGAGCTTAGATTGATTTGCATGTAGGTTCGTAGTTGACACATTACAAACTCTAGCATCTTAGTAGGGAAGGAAAATGCTGCCCCAAAGTTGGCATCTCTTCAAATAATCTGCCCCCCTCTCTCTGAGCTACATAGCATCAGTTCTCATGGAAACTTTCTAATTTCCCGACACCCTAGGCCTACTTCCTAGCAGAAGCAGAAACCACCACTGTAGATAGCTTTAATGGGTTCTTCAACATGAATAAATGCAGGCCTATGTTAGGGCCTGTTTGGATTGAGGAGGGAGGGAGAAGTAAAGTTAGCTGAAAATAAGCTAATTTTAGGCCAATTATACTCTACTTTATACTACTACTCCTCCCTCTCCCTTGATCTAAACGAACCATTATTCTTGAGAGCCTTTGGTGTGGAAGATTGAATCTTTTCTATATTTTTACACATGGTTCCAAGAAGTAGCCAATTTCTGTGATCTCACAAACTCACTCCAAATGCTACTTTCTTAGCTTGAGACTAGAAATCCTATAGTTTCAGCCATTTCAAAGGTCTGCATTCCGTGTGTGGTTCTGCGTAAAATAACAAACGATCTGCATTAAATTGCAGATACCAATCCAAGCCTCAAGTGGAAACCACATGCTTCCCAAAGATTGCAACCAATGTAAATTTCTTGTTTAACCTGAAAATAGGATCATATGAAAAAATAACTCTAAAATGCTTTGGGAAGGATGCTTAGGCAGTTAGGCCACACAAATGCGCATTAAACCAGATGTCCCAAGTTGTGGTTGGGAATATGACAAGGGAGGATTCTGGGGTGGACTTATTAGATAGTCTTGACTAGTCTCTGAAGACCTCATCCCTGAGGCCTGAATATTTTTTGAAAAAAAAAAAAAGCTGCTTCACTTCCCATTGTATAAGTTTTAGCAAAATATCTCACATACGAGGTGTATCTTTCACTGTTTCACTTGTATAATTATATATTGGATCTACGGAAGTAGTTAAGAATTAATACACCCACTTAACTAAAACAAGAGTGATTAGGGCTTAAGTAACACGAGAGACAGAGAGAACAATGGCATCCCAAAGCAACATCTTGGATGGATGTCCTGCGTTAAGCACCTTATAGCACTGGCAATTGTAGTTATTAGTATTAGTTGATTATAGGAAGTTTGTCTTCAAAAAAATTCAATAGTTACAACAATGGGAGGGGAAAAAAAATCTGAACCTTTGTGGTCTTTATTGAAAAGTGAAAACATCAATACATGTCAATTGAGGTACAAGACTTTTGACAATAACTTGGAGAAGAAAGCAACCGAAGGTTGTGGCTTTTAACCGTACAGAGAGCCCACATAAACCTTTGTCCTTTCTGTATCTTTTTTTTTTTTTGCACAAAGAAAATATTTGTCCTTTCTTGGATCTTACAAATAACAATAAGAACACCCCCTCTCCAGGGGACTGAAAAAAAAAAAAAAAAAATACCGAGGCTAGTACATAGAGAGGACCAAACTGAATATAATTACAAAAGCAGTCAATAAATTACATGATAGCGTGACTCAAGGAATAGCATTTCAAAATTGGGTATCTGCCTTACACACGTTCACACATATGATACACTAAAATACAATAAAAAATGCCCTATACCTTCAAAAGTACCTTGAAGACCCTCGCTAGCCACTGAAGAAATAATCGACCGGTAGAAATTAGGCTTCCTCAACCAACTATAAAGAAATTATGCTTCTTTTTGTTCACAAGGCGGTGGTAAATACAAAAAACATCATTATGCATCATCCTCTTTGTTCACCAAAGTATTTAGTTGTCTTTCTAACTGCACAACCCAAAGACAAAAAGACACCTAGACTGTTCAATGACTGGAAAGCGAGTGAACAATAGAGAGAAACAAGTTTGTGACCACCCTAAGAATCCACTTCAATCACTAGACCAACTCAAACCCCGTACACCCATTCTCATACTACAACAAATTGAGATGAGAGAAATGTTCAAGAATAAATTAGCAAAGAAGAAAGAGCTATGTTTTTATACTTAATTTTGTGGAGAGTTAAAGAGGTGCAGGGGCATACATTTCATCATGGTGTTATTCATGGCGAGAATTTTGAAACCAAGGAACCACTATACTAACCCTTTGGGGTTCATACTTATTGAATACATTAACTTTGATAAAGTGGCAATTGGCATGGAAATGTAGATGCTTTACTTTGTTAGAATGATTTGTCCTTGTGGAAATGTCAGTAGTGGCTTCTAGGCACTAATGTCTTATAAGGATTTGAACAGCATCCACATATAGATAGATTTTACCTGATAGAATTAAAGAAAAACAACACTTTTTTGAGGGGGGGGGGGGGGGGGGAAGAGCAAAACTAAAATACAACATCGAAAAATTTAAGGAGTCAGAATGTCAGATGCATGCCTTGGAACTGATTTTCTAAAGAAGTGCCATCAAAGAGGATTTCAACCACAAAGTCCACAACTAGTACCAATGGCCATTTTGCACTCAATGAAAGATGCAAATATCAACTGCTTAAAACAGGCCAACAAAGCAAACACAATCCCACTTAGGGAAATACATACCTGGGCATTTTTCATCTTCTGCCTCTGCAATTCCTCAACAAGGCTCCCGATACTGACATCAAAGATGAGATTCAGTTCAGCATGAGACTAAAAAGTATGTAATTAGATATCACTAAATTTCATCCTGTACCTTTGCTGCATATGAAACACCTGAGACTGCAGATCTCTCTCTCTAGTGGTAGCAGGAGGCATCTGCATGTTGCTCAAATATGAGAACATTTAATTAAACAGAAAGCAACTGTTGTCTAAACATTGAATTACCTTAACCCTAAAAATCGTTAAAAAAAATAGTTACATAAATTCACACTCATAATAAGTCAAATTGGAACTATTAGTTCCTCAGATATACTGATTTACCAGTGCAGAAAGTGAATAAGAGAAGGCTGTAGTTTTTTTCATTGGTAATTACATAGCCAAATGGATCTTGAACCCACTAACTCATCCTCCACCATGTTTTATCAAGGGGTTTAGGCTGTTATGCCATAAACTACTCACTTAGTAATTAGAAAATCTATAAATAAAGTTGCTTCAAGAATGGTCAATAACCAACAAAGGGGACTACTACAACCCAGATTGCTTCCTCTTGGCCAAACACGGAAATTGATAATTATGTTGGCAGCCAGTTTTTTTATGTTTGAATGAATAGCCTTTATTAGTGGATGGTTTCAATTTATAATTTAAGATATCAACAAATAATGAAACCATCTCACAAAAAAGATTATGTGTGCATATCCATATCATCCTATTCTTCCCATCCTTTCTCAAATCCTATTGCAACCCATATTCAATCTCCCATTAAGAGAATAATCAGTCAGACGTGAGAACGTCATTTGGAGATCCTAACCCAAGTATTCAAAATCATATTTCCGCTAGATAGTTTCATCAGGTGAAGGCACTACAAGTTACTAAGTACTACTTTATTTATACCATAGGTGATTGTCCCCTTTTACAAACATAACACTAAAATAAAACCTGATTACTGCTTAAATTGGAATAGTCTTTAGACATTTTAGTATATTTCGCAAGCACTATTTTTTAAAGGTTCCGACAAATGAGAATACCTGCAACAGGTCACTTGTGACTACCTCAGTTGACTCAGCATGCTTACCTGTATCAAGCAAAAGGGGTCAAATCCAACAAAACTTTTGCATGTGGGATTAACCAGCAAAGTGAATGATCAAGATGAGAGCCATACCAGAGGTTTGTTCCACATACTTGATCAATTTCATAAGTTCTTCCTGTCAAATTTTTATAAAGGAAAAAAGAAGTAAATATTTTGAGGCATAATATCTCTACACTGTAAGGTAGGAAATACAAATTTAAACTTACCCTCTGTGTGGAGTTCTGCTGCAAAATGAATTGCAGAGATGGCAGAATTGAGGCGGCCGTTAGGTTTGTGGTTGTTATACTGGTTGAACCTCCAGAAATTGGGCTAAACATGCTGTTTGTAGGACCCTGTACAGAGAAAAGTATGGCAATGGTTATAAAGCCATTGCCTAAAATATAAATTGCTAAGTTCCATACCTAGTTTTCAGAACTTCAAGCATCAAAGCACTTTATAAAAAACCAATCACAATTTATATATCATATACCCCCCCCCCCCCCCCACAAGTTCCAAAAGGAAAAAAATTGAGTAAAATTCATAACAATGGACATAAAGCCTACAAGGATGACGCTAACCAAGAAAAAAAATGGTGAAATTCAAACCAAAAGTATAAGAAAGCCTCATATAGGAAGCAGTGTGATGGGGGAAGCGCAAAGGCAAATTTTTTTTTATTTTATTATAGAAGTCAGTTGTATTTTTATTATTGGTCCATTGAATTGTGTTGTAGGCCAAGAGCCTTGTAGTCAATGGCATTGCCTAGTCCTCATTATGAGGAGAACCAGAGTTCAAATCCCTCCTCACTCACTTGCTGTAACATTAAATTATCAAAAAGGAAAAAAAATTATTCTAGGTCTTATTAGCTAATTACTTATTTTTTGTTTTATTTAATTTCCTAGAGTCAAGTTTATATTTGTAATTCAATAATTTGACTTTGATCTGAATCAATTAGGATGGTTTAGTAGTCTGTATGAGCATGCTATTGTGCTCCAATGGAGACAAATTTATGGCGAAAAA
Source organism: Castanea sativa (assembly GCF_040712315.1). Classification (NCBI taxonomy): domain Eukaryota; kingdom Viridiplantae; phylum Streptophyta; class Magnoliopsida; order Fagales; family Fagaceae; genus Castanea; species Castanea sativa. The sequence goes on from NC_134013.1 coordinate 67,537,570, forward strand.
AATTAGTTGGAAATTTTCCAATGACCTAGTGCTGAATTTAGTTAACCATAGATTCTGATTCCTAGGTTTTCTATCCTATTTGGTGCTAATTCTAAGCAACCCTAGGTTTAGATACCTAGGTTTATTTCATTTTTTGTTCCTTTGAAATTTGTGCAGCCATTGTTTTGGTTGCCCTGCGTCTCAGTGCTTTACAAATTTAATGTTATATATAGAAGTTGGCATATCAGTTGCATCCATCCAGTAAAACAAGCTTGGAACTTGATGATGATGATGATGATGATAATAAATCCGCTTCGCTACATTCTATGCTGCCAAACTTTAGGATAGCAGGCAGTTCCATCCACAGCACGAAGGCACATTCTATAGAAAGGCCATTGAAACTGCAATTAGTACAGTGGGACAATCTTATGCTAAAAATAATGTGACAATGTCTTGCTATGATATGTAATTGGAAACGACTAAACTTTGTATAGACTTTATATACCAACACTAGTATAGCTGTATAGGTGAAACTAGCTCAACGTAAGTGACATTAGCATATGAAGTCTTCTAATTTTCTGTAGTATTTTTTGTTTTCTTCTTTTCTAAACTTTTTTTCTTTACAGTTTGTGCTTTGTTCTATGGACACATCCCATTTAATTAGGTAGCACTACTTTTGATTATATTAAAGAATATTTTACTTATCATAATTATATTAATGAATATTTTACTTATCAACCCAAAAAAGGAAAAGAAAAAAAAAAAACCCTTATATTGCTTCAATAGACTTCTTTTATTTATGTGCTATGCAGCATGATGGATACTAGCCCTCCACCACTCCCCCACCCCAACTGACGTTGGAGACCTCCGGCTCTCCCCTTTGAAGGGTGAAAGTTGCCAGTTATCTAGAAGTAGGGTGTTTCCATAGACAATTAAATTTGATAAAAAGGGAAAACTATGCTGTCACATATAATAATAATTTGACAAGAAATTTAAGTAAAAGGTAGTATATTGTTTGAATAAATTAGTGCAGTTAGGGAAAAAAATTGTTCCATTCAGATCTCAAAATATTTTCACATAAAGGCTAATCCAAAGCAGAAGCTCCCCAGGGGAATGCTAGGATCAAACGTGCCAAAAGAGAAGCAACCCAAGTACATTGGAAACAAAGACTAAATATATACAACCCAGAGATTAGGTCCCAAAATAGTAAAAAGTCTTATATTATTTCCCACAGACATTCATCAGTCTAATGATATAAAACTCATATAAAATAGGCTGCTTTTGAATATTATATCAGACTGATGGAATCCACTTGCTAACCATAGACTCAGGTTGAGTAGAGATGACAGCCTATGAATGCATATGTACCTTGGGACTGAGGTCTGCCGAAGTGACCTTAAAGCGCCCCTTACGCTGTACAACTGCTCCTTCTGAAGTATCTTCAACTACATCAGCAGATGCAAGAATTCAATGTTATATTCTTCATAAGTACAAAAAAGTGACATCGTCTTTAATAAGAAGTAGGGTTGAGAGAAGGAAGTAAGGAAATCATAATTTCATTTATTGGTAAGTTATACATGCTCCCAGTGAGTCTTAAGACCCATGACCTTAGCCTAGATTCCATTCTTATGAGGGAAATAAGTATCATTTGAGCTAGAGCTCGTTGATCAATAAAATCACAATGGACGTACCAGATGAAATGTTACTAGCATCTTTCTTCTGACGATACAATGTACCACTATAGTTACGCTCAGCTTGGAATTTTGATTGTAGATAATCCCTTCATAACATTTTCAAGACAGGAGTTATTACAGCTTACTAAATCCAAACTTCTCAACTCAAGTACATGACATGATAATTCAAATGCACAACATAACTACAAGACAACAGAAACCTTTTTTTTTTTTTTTAATAAAACAATAATGGTACAAACACAGTTGTGAAACATCAGTTTCACATGGGAACAACACCAATCTCACTTTAAGTGTACACCAATCAGAACCAGCCACCTCAGCAGTTGTGAAAATTGTTGTGAATTTTGTAGTGGCTTTGGACTTAACTTTTTTTAAAAAAAAACAAAATATAAGATAACATAATGTTGCACATAAAAAATAAAAAAAAAATTTAAAATTTTAATGCAAAGATCAATGCCGGAAAATAATCACGCGAGCATCAAAAAACAGCCAACAATTGATTCACGCCAAACACACACACACAGACGCACATATAACTGATTCACAAATCACGCCAAATGAAACACAGATAACAATAAAATAGAAGAAATTTGCTTTTCCAAATCTAAGAAAAATCACAAATTTAAATATGCAGATCAATGGTAGTGAGTGTTCTGATCAGAGTTTTGTGGGAGAAAAAAAAGATTGGGAACACATGCAGTCTTGTCCAAGGCATGTCTGTGTCCAACATGGATATGCAGCCAATTTTCTGTGTCTCTGCTTCCTACGATAAAACAATACTAAAACTGCAACCATGTCACCCATAAAACTAGTACTCCCTAATTTTCATGACAATCCACAGTTCAACAAGATGAGATTCCAAGCAAAGCAACCGTATTTCTATGACATAATGGTTTCAACTTTCAAAAAAATCAGATAAATAGAAGAGTTATAAAAACATACGCAGCCCCACACAACCCTCTCCCAAGGAAGAAAGAGAACAAAAACAGGAGTCTGATAACACCAATTCATATAGAAACCGCAGAAAACCATATACAAATGAACTGACAAAGTTGTGACACTACAACATATATACATATTATGACCAGCACCTTACTAAGAGAGGTTTAAAGACCTAGCATATCAGAAGACCACATGGTCTTCATATCATGATGAGTGTTGCCCATAAACCAAATCAAAAACAAATATAACTCAAGTTCAAGGATTATATCCATGATTCCTCCTTTGCACTGATCAAAACTAATAAGTCATCAAATATGATACTCTAAATAGGAATGTGTTAATGGAAAGACAACAAGACATCTCTTCCTTAATGAGTGAGAGCATTAAAAAAATATGAAGAAAGAAAAATCAGGAGGACAACAACAAAACAAAGTTGAATTTTATTAGAACTGGCTTACCTGTCCCCATCACCAATAACCTTCCTAGGAGATAGAGAATTCTCTTGTAGTAGCGAACCACTCAAGAATTTTTTATGCTCTGGAACGGCATGGCGATGTAAAATACTACCTTGACACAAACTCCCACCCTCATTTCGTCCATTTTCCTGATCCACGCCTATTGGACTATTTGTAATCTCATCATCCTCACAAATATCAAAACAACCTCTGCATCAAAAGACATGGTTGCTTAATTAAAGGATAAATTCAACTGATGAATATCAGGGTGCTAATAATATAGGTGTCAGACTGCTAAATTTATTATCATTTGAGTTAATGCAAAGGATATAAGAATGTCAAGAAAGAACAGTAATCAATAGCTGGAAACATTATAAACAAACAAAACAAAACATTGTGTGCAATAAATTACTTGGCAATATTATATAGTACTTCTCTTTTGCCAGGATCCCATTAAGATTATCTTTCAACATGATGGTTCTTGGAAAAGTTTGCAGTATGCTCAAACCCGGTAAATGTGCTAAAGAATTTAAGATTGAGTAATTAAGAATTGAACACAAGGCCAAAAATAATAATAATAATAATAACAATTCATACTTAAGTGCTTGAAGAGGTTTTATAGGAAATGAAGCAAATGAACTCTCCAAATCACTGATATCATTGAACCCGTCCTGAAAAAAACAGAGGAAGATGTTTTTTTAATAATAAATAAGAGGCAGATGTCAAACAGATGGAAGAATGAAATTTCAACGATTCAAAGGATTTTATGAACACAAATGCAATTAAAAAAAGAGAGCAAATTCTAGCAATGTTAGTGATACCTCCTGACTAGGATCAGCATTTGAATTATTGGCCCTTTCATGGGACAGGCTCTCAGCTGGGAACCCAACAAAATCATGCCCATCTTTTTGCTTATTAGCATCCGAGTCTTCAGCATTTGGCATGCCACCATCCTGTATCTGCAGGCAGCACAGTTCAAATAATAAGAGAAAACAGTATAATTTTTCACCAGAAAACCCTTTGCCCAAGATATTATGAAATAAAGTAATTAGACATAAAACTAGGAACTGACACTACTTACAAGGGCAGCTTGAGTTTTTAAATCTTCAAGGTTGAAATTCCAGGCACTTATTCCTCGAATGTACTCTTGCTGCAAAGTAATGAGAATTTTACATTCAGGGTGTCATTGAAACCCAACTTAGAGACTTCTTAGTGCATGTGCACAAAAGACACAAGCATAGAAATTAGCGCCATTTACTTTCTTTAAACATCAGCTATCAAATAAACACTGAGAGAGGGAGAAAAAGCAACCAAAAGGACATAAACATAAAAACAACAGTAAAACCAACTTTATTTTAATTGGTAATACACACGCACTCAGTGGGTATAGAACCCACAATCTCAATGTCCACCCATTCTTAAAGAAGAAGGAAGTGCCATATGAGCTAGAGCTCATTGCCAACAGCAGTAAAGCCAACTTGAGCACAACAATGCGGCAATAAAGAGATAAAACCAGGTATAAAATCTTTAGTAAATGTAAAATCAACCAATAAACCTAAGTTTGACCGTTGAGAACATGGTAACAATGAATGTATTTGCTTGCAGATAACGGGAATCAACCCCATAATACTGATACAGTTTTTAAATTAATTAAATAAAACCTTGAGAAAAGTAATTCGTGCAACTCCTTTTCTCTCTACTAGAGTTCATTCCACATTAATTTAAGGATCTAACTTCCACACAAGTTCACAATTATTTCCCATCATGACTAGTATTGGACACTGCAAATAAGCAATGAATTCATGTATGTTAAGTTTAATACCAGATTCAACACTTATAAGAGAGTTCCCAACATTTGCTTTCAAAAGTGCTCTACAGAAGTACAGGTTTTTCATGTTTCTTGTCACATGACCATCCTCAAGATTATTAGCCTTGTTTTTTCTCCTATTTAGGAGGCACTCCCCTGACCTCATAAAGCAAGCGAGCTGGAGAGAGAGGGGAATTTGGAAAACAATGTATGTATGCATTAAATGTCTAATGCCCATATGTCTTTGTCCAATTTTTATATTCCTGGTAAGATTTGAACCCCTTGTTTATTACGGAAGGAGATGCAACTTGGTCCAAAGATTCTTGGCCAAGAAAAGAAAAGCTCCTTTGAGAAAGGATGAATACAAACATACTCATTTCATATCAGAAAGCCTAAAATATGGGAACAGAGAAGAAAGAAAGGAAACATGTGGGACTAGAATGCAATATTACTTCTTTTTTTTACTTGTTCTAATGATTTTGAAGAATTCTCACCTGCGATAACTGCTCCTTATCCCCATAAAGAGCCTTGTTCTGAACAAGAAGATCAGCCTCTTTTGCCTTAAACAGAAAAGACAATGCAGAGGAATTATATCAGAACTTATGCTTCAACTCAAACACAGTTTAAAAATTAGAAGGAGAGATTTCTGATAAGAAAGAGACCTTCAGCATTTTAAAACGATCACCTAAAGGAGAAAGGCCATCAAGAATGGTATGAGCCAGATATTCATTTGGGCGTGCATGCTTGAAAAAAGGGTGCTTCAATAGCTTTTCTGAAGCTGGACGTTTTTTTGGATCCTTCACTAAGCAAGTCGCTACCAACTCTTTGAAAGACTGGAAAAATAGAACGCTTCAAAAACAATATTCAAGAGCGCTAGATATCAGAAAGTTTCAAGTAAACAACAAACCTTTGAAAATCTCTTGTCTCTTTCATAGTCCAAACCTGGAGGTGCATTTTGTAAAGTCATCAGCAAAACCTGCAATAATTAATAAACAAGACTAAAGGATCATTCAGCAAACATATGTGAATAAAATCCGGTACACAAAAGCATTGTAAATCACAGAAAATTCCGAAATTTACTTTCATTGGAGGGTACTTGGAAAATGGGGCATGGCCATGTGCAAGTTCAAGTGCAGTTATTCCAAATGACCATATGTCCGCTCTATTTACAAAGATTATTATAGAATGAGAAATACTGGTGGAAAAAAGGGACAAAAAAATGTACAAGATAAGCAAACCACTGACTTGAAGTCATAACCATGCAATTGCTGCATAACTTCAGGAGCCATCCTGACCAAGGGGAGAAAAAGGAGTATCAAATCATATATAAAATTCAACTGCCTTGATAAATCAAGGACTCTGGTGGGATCTCAGAAAAATGGAAAATCATGGAAGGCCCAGTGAAAATAAAAATAATAAATCCTACCAGCATGGAGTCCCAACAAAAGTATTTCTGGAACGCTGCCTATCTCCAGTATCAAACATGCATGCTGATACACCAAAATCAGCTAACTTGACTGCACCATTAGAATCAATTAAGATATTCCCGGCCTGCAAACCCATGTTCCCCAACATTAATAAGAACAACATAATGCATTCTCACATGCAAGAGCAAAGAAAGAATTTAAAAAGACGAAAAAACAATTAACATGAAATCAAAATACGACATATGATTCAAAACATATCCTAGCTTTCATATAAACAAGAAAACCAACCTAGAAACCTTGACCTTGATATGCTACGAACAAATAAAAAAGGTGTGGGACCCTAGAGATTCTATACTCCATACAAGCATAACTTATATCTTAAAAAACAGAAGACATGTCTTTCCTGCATCATGTAATAGATTATATATATATATATATATATATATATATATATATATATATAATTGCCATCATGAACCCTTGGCTTTAGGAAACTATTTTAATATGTTCTATGAAACATGGCATTAAAAAGTCCAAAATTTATAGTGGAAACAATAACTGACTAAATGGTGCTTTCCTGCTAAAATAGGCACAAAAAAAACAAAAAATAAAAAAATAAATTCATTCAGAGGCGAATGAGTCAAGCAGGTAGGGTAAGTCACCTTCACATCTCTATGGATGTGCCCATGGGCATGAAGATAAACAAGAGCTTTCAGAACCTCGCGCAATAAAGTAGCAATAACATGCTCCTCAAAACCTTCAGGGTAACCAGATTTCATTATATGAAGGCAGGATCCACCAGCCATGTATGGCATCACAACCCAAAGGCTGTGGCCAGCAGTGAAAGAACAATGCGCCTGTAACAAATTTGGATGATTAATCAAGCTCATTGTCTGTACCTCTCGCCGGATACCATCCTGCATATTTTTCCAAAGAAATATATATCTCAATACCAAAGTAGCATAATAAGTTGCATTACTATTTATTTAAGCAGTTGAAAGTTTCAAAAATAAGCATCAGTCTGACATAAGAAGTGCCATGAGTAATGTTTCCACTGGAATTGATTTTTTATAGGTCTTGGCCAAAGGGAAAGGGGAAGGGGGAATTTGAACTAGAGGGGCATGGTTCTGGTCAATTGTGCTACTCCTGGGGGATGACTTGAAATAGATTAAGCAAACAGGTCTTTCAAACATCTTTAACGGCAAGGAGAACAAATGTGACATGCACAATGCAATATATATATATATATGGTTGTCAAAATCACAAACTGGATTGTAGGATTGCACGATTTTACGATCTTACCTCACCAAAATATTTAAAATCGCACTAGGATCGTAAAAATAATAGGATCACGTAGGATCGTATAGGATCGTAGGATCAAATGGGATCCTACCGATCCTACCAAAACATCAATTTTTGGTTTTTTCTTTATGGGATAAATTTTTTGTTTTGATGAAGCTTTAAGGGTTTTTATTTTACTATGTTGTGATGGTATGAATTTTTAATATTTTTATATAATTATGTTAACCTAAGCAAATGTTTTCTACTTTCTAGTTCACTTGTAATCAAAATAAAGGAATGCTTCATCATTTCTAAATAAAGAATTTACATTGGCTTTGCTACCTTTTAAGCTATAATGATGTTAAATTTGTTTAATCAATATATTAATTTGTGTTCTAATATTACTAAAATGTTTTTCATATATATAATTTTATTAGTATACTTGTATTTGTATATTAATTGATTGATTTTTTTGAGCATACTCTATAATTGTTTCTGAGTGGCATAACTTGAATAGTTAAGTGTGAAGTTGTATCTAGATCTTTTTTGCAGCTCTAGAATACAAATATACAATGTCTATATAGATGATGAACTAGATGATGATGATGATGATTAGGACGGTGGTTATAAAAACCCTAAAATAGGAATAATTAAATGTTCACTTCACCTTAATATTCATCTTGCTTTTGGATTTTATATTTTAGTTAGCTAGTTTCCATTTGATAACTTATTTTGGATTTTAAACTTAGAACTTGGAAAATATTTCCATATGTGCTGATAAATATTTTGGTATTTGGTTGCTAATTAAACATTTATTGGACTTTTTTGATACATTGGGTCAAAACTTAAATATATTTGTTTCGTTAATATAAACGTAGCGATGTGACATACAAATTGCATTATATGATGCAGATATTTTTTTTTTATGGATAAATCACAATTTACGTGATTATTTAACATACAAAGTCATTATCAATGTGTTTTTTGCTTTAGATTTGAATATATGTAGGATCTTACGATTCACGATCCGATCCTACAATCCACGATCCCACCTACCTCCCACGATCCTGTGTAGGATCACGATTTTGACAACCTTATATTTATATTGGAGAAATCAATGCAATATATAGAACAGAATGACTTGTAATTGAGCCATTAAACCATATTATAAAAAAATTTGCCCTCTCTTTCCATGATCATAAGCAACTGCAGTCAACAATGTTGCAACAAATCCTCGAAGAAAATGGTAGCCTAGCAAATTACACTCTACATATGCATAATTGTGAAATTAAGAAATTGATCAAGTAATACCTGATACAGCAAGAAAATGGTAGCCAAACAAATTAAGCTCTACATATGCATAATTGAGAAATTAACCAATCAATCAAGTAAAAACATGATATCTGATACAGAAAATTGTATTGCAAGTGATAACAACCGCAAACCATATATAATTGTGTACCATTTGGCAAGTATCAACTAAATGCAAGGATGTGTGTGTGTGTGTATTTTTTTTATATATATAAAATGAAATTTGCGCATCCGGGGAATATGTGTGTGTGTGTATTAATTACACATCAAAATCTTATATCATACGAGATATTTGGACAAATAGGCACTTACCAGGTCATTATTACACTTTTCCAGATCAAGAACCTTGATTGCAACTATCTCATTAAGTGGAACACAGAGAGCCCTGTACACAGTGGCGCTGACTCCCTCACCGACTTCTTCGTATAACTTATAGTCTTTTGCATTGAGAGGGAATTTTTTCTCTAATACATGCTCCATGATTTCTTCTTATGCAGCACCATTAACACCCTCTTTACTCCTAGATGTTGTAGAGAACATGAATAAAATGTATGCTGAGGAGATAGGTGTCAACTTAATGTGAGGTTTCTTCCAATTTGGTACCATTCTCTCTTTATTCAAGACAAAACAGTAAGTGTATCCATTGACTTCATCAAGCCAATTTTTTAAGAGAAGACCACGGAAGGGCCAAGATCCTCAACCCTCAAGCAACACAAGCGGATAACAGCAAGTGCAAGATTGTTATCTCAAATTGAGGGAAAGATGAAGGTATATAAGCTATCATGTAGACTTGCTACTAGAACTGCACACCAGTAAATAAGTCATGAGCCCAGAAACATCAATTACATCTTCAGTATCCTCAGCATAACGACAGGCTAATGTCCAATCCTGAACAACAATAAAAGCTCCCAACACCAACAAAAATGTTTTGTGTATAGCATGCACACTGAATATGGAGAACCAGTATTTGTTGAGGAAAAATAAGCAGATAACTCCTACAAATTCAAAAGGTTAGTTATTAGAGTGGTATTGAAGTTGATGCAAAAATAATGATTTTGGCATAATGTGGGAATTATTGAACATACAGGACCCCATAAAAAAACTAATGAACATACAGGACTTTTTTTTTTTTTTTGGTGGTAGGTAGAAGGATGTCATTATTCATTACCTCCACTAGTCTGTGACTCAAATCAGGAACAGCAAAAGGTACTAACAAGTAACAAAACTCCATAATTCAAGGTATAGAAAAAATATATATGCATTTCTTGAGTTTTTTCATCTCATTCCTAAGTGCATTTTGACAATAAAATCAACCCAATATAATAGCTCATTAACTTGCTCTAATGAAATTACTTACAAGATTAAGAGGATTCAATCAAACAGATACATGACATTCATCAAGGGGTATTTACATAAAATGCATCATAAAATGGAGGAAAAGAATACATGTGAATGACCCTAACTAATCTGTTGAGGACCCATAGATGACCCCAAAATTTTGGGACTAAAGCTTTGTTGTTGTTATTGCTGAATTCAAGTCAAAATGAATCAAGGACACTCATTTAAGCAAGACAATTCAACTGGCCCCAAAAATACTCCATTTTGATGCACACCAAATACCCGTAATCTTTTACCTAAACAATCTCCATCAAAAATTAAAAACAGCTCAATTTTTAGATTCCATATAGCACTGGAGCAAACGTATTAGAGGGTCCTATTAGAAGTGCCACATCACTTAATTCCTCAACAAGCAATTGGCTTACTCAAATACAAATTTATCTACCTTTAAATAAATAAATATATATATATATATAAAATTCAACTGTCACAACAAGTGGAGAAAGGGAGATTTAAACCCTGAATGCATTTACTTAATCTAGCTTCTAAACCCCAAATAAAGAAAGCTCTTACAAAAGCAAATGCCAAGGACTCTCTGATTGTTCCCATAGCTAAATAAGCAAAACCCAGCAAAGAAACTCTCACAACAATGAATCACTACAATAACAGTACTTGGCATTCAGATTTATTAGTCCAAAATTTAAATTTTCCATAACCCAGAAAAGAAAAAATCCACAGCAACAAACAAACAAAATTCCAAGCTTCAATCCAATCCCAAATCATCAAACTTAAAAAGTTTCAATCTTTTATAAGTGTCCCAACTTCACCTAATCAAACTGAATCATTTCATTCCAAAAACACTGAATATTCAATTTCATAAACAAAACAAAACTCAACAAATCCAAAAAAGAAAAAAAAAATAATAAATTGAAATTAGAACCAACAAAAAAAAAATTTAAAAATAATGATAATTGGAATTAAGCCGTGGAGATTTATAGTACGGACCTAGGGTTTTGGGACAAAGCACATCGAACACAGGACTGAATCTGACGGCTCAAAAAAAAAAGAACAAAACGACGCCGATTCAGCTGCAGTTCGACGTAACCGATGACGATGATGATGATGACGGCGACGATGAAGAAAGGTTTTTTTTTTTTGATATCTCTGTCTCTTGTTTTTGTTTTCTCTCTCTCGCCTATGTCTCTGTGTGTGTGTCCTTCTGTATCCAACTGTCCGAGCCTCAGGTCCTGGGATCGAATCTCTCTCCGTTTTTTTATTTTATATTACCAAATATTAATAAAAAAGCTGAATTGCTTTTCTTTCTTTACTTTTTTTTTTCTTTTTTTTTAATATAAATAAGTTTCTCTTCAGGTGTGTACATAGAATATAATTAAAATAAACTATATAATATGACAAGTTATGACTGTATATATGAATTGAGATTTGTTTATATATATTTATTTAGTAATCGAGTTAAGTTGAGCCCGTTTGGATGAAAAATCTTTTTATAAATATAGTTTTATTTTTCTGTTTTTTAGTGTTTGGTAGTATTAGAAAAAATCAGTCAAAGGAAAATTATATTTGGTCAACAGAAAAACGACTTATGTTTAAAGATTTGTTTGGAAAATAGTTATATCTCACAGCAAACTAAATAAAGAAAGTTAAAAATATTATTTTTCAATTCATTTAAAATTGCTATCAAATATAAGAAAATGATATAGTTTTATAGAAAATACTTTTTGAAACAAATATAAAAATAAAAATCAGGCTATTATAACGGATACATATAAGTATATAAATGATATAAGATTATAGGTATTAAATATGTTTATGTATAGACTTTATATGAGAGTTCAAGTTTATTTATAAATAAGTTCATAAGATATCAAATTATTAATACATTATATATAATCCATAATATATACTTATCAAAAGATATATGATCCATATAATATAAAATTAAAAAAAACATAATTTTTATTTATATAATGAATATGGTATAATATTGATATCTATAGAATTGAGCTTTATAACCAAAAAGTATAGGAAGAGTTAAGAAAATTATTATCTTGTATTTTTTGGCAAGAAAGCCTATTGTTGGGTTTGCTTATGTTGTCATGTCAGTTGTTACGCATCAAGCATTGATTAACACATAACAGTGAAGAAGGCTAACGATACGTCTCATAATATTTTGAAAGATAGTAAAGAGGAGATTCTCAACTAATTATAATGCTATTTATTTTCTAATCATAAAATTAGGTAAATTGAGAGCAGTATGCTTAAGGGGAAAGAAGACCCCCCCCCCCCCCCAAATAAAATAAATTACATTTTTAGATAGCTAGACAGTGAGGTGAGGAGAGGTAGTGTTCAAACCATGAATATAGAACACTACAAAGAAATTAATATCAATGATGTTGAACTCTTACTTGAACCTCAAAAGAAATACCACTTTGATTGGTAAGTATTTTCATAGACCCATAATTTTTTTTTAATGTGTCATCAATAATAATAAATCAAAGTGGGTTCTAATTTGCTCAATTATTAAAGTATTTTGTCATTGAATAAAAAGTATGGAGGTGTTAAAATAAACCTATCTTTTAGATAAACGTCTTTTAAATATAGTTTAAATTAGTAAAAGTATTTTTTTTTACTCGACTTGGTAAATAGTATTACACACCTACTCATTAAAAGAAATTCACTATAACTGTTTTTTATCACTATTATTTGTTATATAAAAAATAATTGACTTAATAAATATCCTGAGTTATTTAAAATTTTCCATAATACTTATTTATGTATTAAAAAAAAAGTGAACTCCCTTGAAGATGAGTAATAGACTAATAGTTGGCCTATCATAATTTCATGATTGTGATCTTCTATTTTTATTTTATTTTTTCAAATTTATTTGTGAGACAAAAAAATAGAAATGATGACCGCCAAGAGATTTGAGTTTTAGTAAGTGAAAATCTCGGGGGTTTTAGAAGTACGGGATTGTATCGGCTAGTTTACTTTTGAGGAGTTAGGTATCAAGTCCGGGGAGGGGGGGGAGTGATTGCGTCACTGGGAAGAGAGTTCGTAAGGAAGTAAAAGGTCAACCATGATGCCTAATTGGGTGGATTTTTTCCCTTTTAGTTGTTACTTTTTTGGGGAATATAAATGGTGACTTTGCTACCTTAATAAGGTGAAGGGGACGGTAATGATGGTAGAATAGATGAGAGAAAAAAAAAATTATCAAAAAAAGAAAAGATGAGATAAAAAAGGGGGAAAAATATATTAAAAATTGTAAATTATATTGAACAAAGTTTAGTTCTATTTTTTTTTTTTAAGTTTAGTAACAAAATTAGTTATAACCTAAAATTCTTCTTAATTTAAAATATTTTTGAGATATAATTACAACATGTTGAAAAAAAGATGAGAGAAAAAACGAGGAAAAATATATTAAAAACTGTAAATTATATTGAACAAAGTTTAGTTTTAATTTTTTTTTTTAAGTTTAGTAACAAAATTAGTTATAACCTAAAATTCTTCTTAATTCAAAATATTTTTGAAATATAATTACAACATGTTGTCAATAACCCCGCAACTCGAACCCTTTCCTCCTAAACCCCCAAACAATTTGTGCATGGGAAGGGGGGGGGAGTGATTGCGTCACTGGGAAGAGAGTTGGTAAGGAAGTCAAAGGTCAACCATGATGCCTAATTGGGTGGATTTTTTCCCTTTTAGTTGTTACTTTTTGGGGGAATATAAATGGTGACTTTGCTACCTTAATAAGGTGAAGGGGACGGTAATGATGGTAGAATAGATGAGAGAAAAAAAAAATTATTAAAAAAAAAAAAATGAGAGAAAAAAGGGGGAAAAATATATTAAAAATTGTAAATTATATTGAACAAAGTTTAGTTTTTTTTTTTTTTTTTTAAGTTTAGTAACAAAATTAGTTATAACCTAAAATTCTTCTTAATTTAAAATATTTTTGAGATATAATTACAACATGTTGAAAAAAAGATGAGAGAAAAAACGAGGAAAAATATATTAAAAACTGTAAATTATATTGAACAAAGTTTAGTTTTAATTTTTTTTTTTAAGTTTAGTAACAAAATTAGTTATAACCTAAAATTCTTCTTAATTCAAAATATTTTTGAAATATAATTACAACATGTTGTCAATAACCCCGCAACTCGAACCCTTTCCTCCTAAACCCCCAAACAATTTGTGCATGGGAAGATGTCAATTCAGTTATAAGGCCTTTGACAATTTTGTAGCTAAACTTTGTCTAACTATATTTTTCATACTAGAGTATTACCCTGATTACCCTTAACTTCCTAATTATTAAATGCACAATTAAACTTCCAAAGTTAGAACTATGTTTCAATGTCTCATATGCCATTTGTTTCTGTGTTAAATATGAAAAAAAAAATAACTTTGAAAAACCAATTTACTTTTCTCCAAAATGGATAGCGGAATGGTAAACTGGTCTTTCAAACGTTAAAGGATCAAGTGTAGTGTATAAAAGTGGGGGTCAGTTGTACATTTTAATAGTTTAGAGGGGTCAAGTATAACTATAATCGGGATGATAGTATTTTTTTTTTTTTTTTAGAAACATCGGGGTGATAGTTTAAGGTAAAAAAAAAATGTAATTTGCCCTATTAGAAATACAAGTTTTGAGAACTATAATACGTTTAAAGAAGAATTTGAATTTACATATCTATACATGCATATTTAGGATTGATCAAAACAAGAAAAATAAGTAAAATTAATTCTTGTGTTATCCCTTTTTTGAGGTGAAGAAAATTTACACGAGGCCAGGGTATTTTGCCATCCCTACAATGGGGTTTGAACTCAAAAATAAGGTTCAAAACAAAAATAAGCAACATTTAGAAAGAAAAAAAAGGCTAAAAAATTATTAAAATTTATTTATTTGAAGAAAAAAAAAATTCAAATAAAAAGGACATTGATTAATAAATTGGCTAATTAAAGTTTCCTATGATAATCACTTATACTATGGTTGGATAATGAGGGGGAGTAGAGTAGAGGGAGGGAAAGTAATTAAATTACCTTGTTTGGATTTTTTAAGGAATGAGGGGGAGGAATTTAGAGGGTTTTGGAGGGGTTTGAACTACTTTTAACCCTTCATTTTTAATTCCCCCAAATTGGAGAGATTTAGAGGGAGAGTGGAGCAGAAAAACACTTGACCAAATGAATTACCAAATTTGCCTTACTTTATTAACAAAATTACAAATAAAAAGACTAATTATTCCCTTCCCTCTTACTTAATTTTAAAAACATTCAAACAAGGTGAAGGATAACCATTCCCCTCTACTCTCTTCTCCACTACTCTCCTTTACTCTCCTCTCTCTCAAAACTTTCAAACATAGCATAACACTTTTTAAGAAAGATGGTAAAGATTTTGTAAAAAAAAATTAGGCATAAAAGTATAGGATGGTATAAGACAACTATCAAAAAGTTTGAATATTGAAAACCACAAGATCATGTTGAATGTTTATTGAAGATGTTGGATTTTTTTCTTCCTTTTTAATTATTTTATTATTACTTTTTTTAGATTTCAATTTTATATGCAATAAGTATACTACATGTAAGTGATCACACAAGTAGTGGCATTTGAATTACAATTTTGCTACCTAAAGTTTTGTGTAATATGATAGGAAATATTATCTCCTTATGAATAATTGTTGGTTCCAACATCACCCCCACTCACTGACTCACATGGTAGGATCCATTGCCAATACCAGTGCATGAATGAGTCATTATTTTGAACTTTGATGTAAAAATAACATTGATACAACGATCTTTTATTTCTTACTCAATACAAAATTATAATTATATTACCCCACATTATATACTTAAGAGATAAGTTCGTCTTCTTCTTTTATTATTACTATTATTTTTAGCTTAGTTTAGAAGCATATATCAATACTAAATATAGCCCTCCCCGAGTCTTGAACCCGAGACTCCCTTAGCCTTAGGTAGTTGCTTAGGGAGGTGCCATTAGACCAACATGGTCATTGGTAAGTAAAAATACAAGACGAAAATACCATTTTCGTCCTTACATTTTGACCCTATTCCCATTTTGATTCTTACTTTTTTATTTTACCGCTTTTATTCCCTAAATAATAATAAAAAAAAAACGTTCCATTTTTGTCCTTATCGTTATTCACTTAACAAAAATATCATACGTGACAAATGGAGTTCACTGTTGGCACAGTAAATGTTAATGTGTCTATTAGAATAATATTAAGAAAATTTGTTTGGCTTTTAAAAAATGCCACGTCCGCAATTTAATTCTTTTTTTAAGTCAAAAATTAAAAACTTCTAATTTCTTAATTTTAATTTTAATTGAAAAAAAAAACAACAAAAAAAAATCAGTTTTAAAGATTAGGAAAAAATTGTTTGCATAACTTTTTAAATTTTTCTGAAACATTCTTGGTAACCAAACACAACACTAGAACTCAAGCTCATATTAACTTCAGTCAACAGTCTGACCCAACTCATATTTTCCAAGCTCTCTCTCTCTCTCTCTACGAAATACTCCAAGCTCTCACTCTCTTTACAAAAATCTCCAAGATCAAATGGAAATCTCCCAAGCTCTCTCTCTCTCTCTCTCTCTCTCTCTCTCTCTCTCTCTCTAAATCTTGGTTGAAAACCCATCTCTCTCTCTCTAAACCCATGGTCAAAAACCCAACCCTCTCTCTCTCTCTCTAAATCTTGGCCGAAAACTCAACTCTCTCTCTCTCTCTCTCTAAACCCATGAAAGAAAACCCAAAATTTCTCTCTTTAATTCCATGGTTGAGACCAACGATGGCTTTCTCTCTAAACCCATGGGCTAACTAAATCGGCATCCTCAAATCTAGGGTTAAAGGTGGTGTGTGGGTTGTCGAATTTAAGGTTGTGTGGCTTAGGGATGGACTCAGGCGGGGGCCCAGCCCCCCCTGGCCCCAAAAAAAATTAGTAGGTTAATTTTCAGTATAGAAAAATAAATAAAAATTATACTTGGGGCCCCTTACTTTGTAGCTTGAGCTCCCTCCAAAATCATGAACTATTAACCCAACCTAAGTAAATCTTAAAAAACAAAAATGTAAATCCACCAAAATGAAAACCTAGTCCAAACAAAAAAAAACGAATGAAAAATAAAGAAAAGAAAAATTGAGAGGTGAGATAGAGAGAAATCCAGAGGCGAGAGAGACGTAGAGAGTAGTCAAGACAGAGAGAAACTGAGACTCTAAGGGGCAAGAGAGACCAAGAATCCGAGACCCATCTTGCGAGTCCCAGCAAGCTGGCCATGCTACCACCATGCGAGACCTATCTCGCTGCCCTAATGCAGACCCAAACGGCCACACCACTGCCACCATGCGAGACCCATCTTACCGCCAATTACTCGATTTGCCCATTCCAGCTTCGTTGCTCCAACCTTCACATTTCACAATTCACACTCAAGTATTTAATCTATCCTTCAAAACCTAATAAAATGTTTGTGAATGTCAGAATCTATGCTTGTGGTGTTTGTGCTTTTACTAACGAGTGATGATGGTGATTGTGAATTAAATATATGAATCTGTGATTGTGTTTGTGACTTTCTATTTGAGAGAGTTTTTTTTTTTTTTGGCTTTTTCCTGGTGTTTGGGTTTGTGAGTAAAGTTATATTATATAGATGAGAGAGAGAGAGTAGAGTTCGTAGAGATTAGAGAATATATTAGTGTTTGACTATTTGTCATCTGATAGTTGGGCAATAATAGGGTCAAGTGACGGATAGAGGAACAGTGATTCGACTTTCAAGGAATAAAAATGGTAAAGTTAGAAGACTGGGTGAGTGACAAAAATATGGAGCCAAAAACAGAGATAAAGGCAAAGATACAGAGATGGAGACAAAAGACAAAGACAAATCATATAATATAATAAATTGCCACACAAATTTAAGAAAATAATAATGATTCACTTACACCTATTCAAAACTAACCTCGGAAACAAAATGGAAAATTATTTTTTGACGAACTCTTGAATGTTATACATTGAAAATGATATAGCTTTGACATTTAGCTTGTATTTGATCATAGATGATTTTGAAATTTAAAAGAGTATCGAGTTCCCTTTTCATGGATAATGTATTAAGAAACAACATTATTTTTTGTCTTTTGTTTTTGTTGGTAGAAGATTGCATCTTAATATATTAAGAAACAATGATTTTTATGTATTTGTCTTGGTTGAAAGTTTGTTAATACTATATGGATGTGTATTTGAATTTTTTTATTTTTTTTTTCGCTTACCTCTGGCCCCTCATAGCTTGAAATCCTAGGTCTGTTCTTGTGGCTGTATGTGGTTTCTAATCTGGGGTTTTGTTCATTGATTTGAGATTTGAGATTTGAGTTTTGTGTTTGGTTTCTCAAAAAACATAAAAAATATATATATATGGGTTGAGTTTTGTGTTTGCTTGTGCATGGAGGCTGAAAATTTGGGTTTGAGTTTTGTGTTTTGTGTTTTAGTGTTTGGTTTCAAAGCATAAGAAAATCTTGTTGAATGTCTTTGTGTAATTGTTGAATGTTCTTTGTGTTTTGTAAATTTTTATGCATGTCTTTTTATTTTGTAAATCTAAGTGATTTTATGGATTTGATTGCTAAGAAAATGTAAGAATAGAAAAGAAAATCTAGAATTTTTAATTTTCTAGGCAAGGTTAGTTGGGGAAGAAATGAAGAACACATGTTTTAAGTTCTTCATATTCTTCCAAAAAAAAAAATTTAATTTAACTATTTTTTTCTTCTTCTTCTTCTTTTTTTTTTAAATAAGAAGGTTAGAAATTTTTATTTGATGTGGATTTAAAAAAAAAAATTTAAATTGCTGACATGACATTTTTTAAAAACCAAATAATTTTTTTAAATGTTATTTTAATGGACACATCAACATTTTCTATGTTAACAATGCACTCTATTTGCCACGTATGATATTTCTATGAAGTGAGTAATGGTGTTATGGTAGGAACCAAAATGGAACATTTTTTTCATTTAGAAACCAAAAGCAGTAAAATAAAAAAGTAGGAACCAAAATAGGAATAGGGTCAATGTGTAAGGACGAAAATGATATTTTTGCCAAAATACAATAATAAACTTGGTTGCTAGCTTCCTTAGATCATTCACATTGGTGAAGTCATAATTTTAGCTATTTGGCTCTACAAAACCTAATTTTAGAATCGTTGGCCATCAAAAATAAAAAATTTAAAAAATAATTAGATAAGTAAAATATTGCATCTTATTTGCTAATTGCAATTCACCTTCACAAGAATGACGGTGTCTAGAATTGATATGAAAACTTTCCTTGTTCATGTGATATTTCCCATCGCTTGGATTATGGCATTTCTCTTTTTTTCGATTGCTACTCTAACCTCAATCCAAACTCACTTATCTTTGTTTAATTCAGAGAAAATACATTTTATTCCTAGTATTTAGTGATAACTCACTTTACCTCCTTAACTTTTAGAACATTGCGCTAAACCCCTTATATTTCTTGTTCAAATTGACCGAGATGGAAATAAAATAACATAAATACCATTTTGACCTTTCAATGCTTCAATCACTTTAATAACATTTTTTTAAAACAACAAAAACAGAGGTTTAGATGGATTTCCCCACCGCAAGATTTATAAACAAAAAAAAAAAATTTATGATGGAGTGGTTTTCCCCGCTGAGAAATGAGAATAGATCGGGCATAAGGCATGGTGATCCAAAATAATAGGGGTCTTGTTATGGCATCCCTAGTACAACAATTACCCCAAGCTTATCAAGTTGTTGAGATTGAAGCTATGGCGGCGAGCAAAGCTATGGAGTTTGGTAGGGAGATAAGAGTAGCCAAGCGCCGAAGGTTATGTTGTATTTTTTTTTTGAGAAGGAAGGTAATTCTTCATTAAAAACTAGACCTGAAGGTCGGACAGTAAAAAGGAAAAAATGGCAGGAGGAACAGACTCCGTCCATACCTTTAAAGGAACAGATAATCTAGCTCTCTGAGCTAAAGCATGTGCAACCGCATTGTCTTGCCTACCAACATTAGAGAAAGAACAACTCTGAAAAGAGTTTAAATGAGACACTATGTCTTTTACAATATGCCCTCCTTGGGAATGTGTCACCCTCCTATCTTGTAGATGCTTGATTACCGAAGTAGAGTCTCCCTCAAAGACAGAATTATGGAAGCCCGTTTCAATGGAAAATAGCACCGCACGTCGTGCGGCCAGAATCTCCACCAATTCTGCTGTTTGAGGTTTCATGATTTTTTCAGAGAGGGCAACCAATACCAAGCCCTCTGAGTTGCAAATCACCACACCGAGCCCCGCACAGTCCAACTCCCTAAACAATGCACCATCAAAGTTTATCTTCACCACATTCTCACTTGGCGGCCTCCATTTGATTGCACCTACAACGCTTCTAGCAAGTGGCAGCCTTTGTCTGAGACCTGCTGCATAATTTTATAGGTAGTTTTCTGCAAACACTACAAGCCGATTAAGAGGAATGGTGACTGCTTGAAGCCGGGATTTATTACAATGATGCCACACAGCCCACGCCATAACTGCAAACAAGGGAAACACACTCGGTTTTGTCTGCACTAGGCGTACCAAATTAGGGAAGGATCCCTCTGCAATCAGGTTGTGATCCAGCCAACCAAAACTCCTTTGCCACACTTGACGTACCTTCGTACAGCCCCACATAGCATGAATGACATCCTCCAGATGCTCAGAGCAGAGATGGCAAACATTCTCTGAAATAATGGTTTTCTTTAGCAAGTTTTCCTTCGTGGGGAGCAAATTTGTGCAGGATTTCCAGAGGAAGTGTTTTATCTTAACTAGGACATTTAGCCTCCAAACATCCTTCCACATACTCCTATGAACCTCCGCAGACTCTGAGTCAGATTCCCTTGCTTGAGGGTCTTCGCAAAGACTCTTATATCCTATCTTAACCGAAAACACCACTCCTTTCAGCTGGCCAAACCAAGGCATCGGGCTAAGATGTAATACATAGGGGCAAGGACTTAATAATCTTAGCATCAGGGGGGAAAAAACATTGGTCAATTAGATTTAAATTCCACCACCCCGAATGGGGGTCTATGAGCATATCCACTGTGGCATCTAGGGCAAGAACATCTCGTGGAATAGGATTCTGCTTTCATTGAAGTTTGGTAACCAGGCATCATGGAAGATCTGAATGCTTTTACCGTCCCCTATCCTCCAACGGGCATTTCTTTAGATTAAGTTTTTGAAGCGGAGAATACTTTTCCATGCAAAAGACCCCGTGGCCGATCTTGCTTCAAACATGTTACCATTAGGAAAATACTTGGCCTCGAACACTTTATAGAAAAGGGAATCCGTGTCGTAATTCAGTCTCCAAATTTGTTTTGCGAGCATGGCTTCGTTAAACTTGCAAAGATCCTTAAACCCCAAACCACCCTCTATTTTTGGCTTGCACAAAACCTCCCATTTATTCTAATGAATTTTTCTTCTATCTCCCCTTTAACCCCACCAAAATTTTCGGATGAGTATCTCAATGTCTTGGCAAAGACCCACCGGAAGACGAAAGCAGCTCATGGCAAAAGTGAGGATGGCTTGTACAACTGCTTTCAACAACACTCTTTGCCCGCTTGGGAAAGAAGCTTTTCCTTCCACCCTTGGAGTTTTCCCCACACCCTATCTTTGATATAGTTCAAACTCGCCTTCTTGTTTCTTCCCACAATCGCTAGCAAACCTAGATACTTCTCATATTCTTTGATTTCGGCTACTCCCAATAGATTTTTAATAGACTCTTTTAAGGCTTCCAAGACATTTTTGCTAAAGAAAATGGTAGTTTTTTCACAATTTATCATTTGACCCGAAGCCTTCTCATAAAGACCCAAAAGAACTTGGATGGCTATCACATCCTCTACCCAAGCTCGGCAAAATAGGAGGCTGTCATTTGCAAAGAATAAGTGCGAAATCTTCGGGCCGGAGCGACAAAGAGCAAACCCTTCAATCTGAACCCCCCTCTACCGCATGTTGAATAAGCCCATTCAAACCCTCTGAAACTAGTAAAAAGAGATATGGAGACAAGGGATCCCCTTGACGAATACCTCTAGATGGAATGATGTGGCCTTTAAGTTCACCATTTAGCAAGATAGAATAGGTAACCGATTTGATACACTCCATTATCCACCCTACCCAAGTGGGATGAAAACCCATTTTTTCCATAATCTTCTTCAAGAACTCCCACTCCAATCTATCATACGCCTTACTCAAATCTAATTTCAGAGCCATATGTCCCGCTTTGCCCACTTTCTTCATCTTCATATGGTGAAGAGTCTCAAAAGCCACCAGGATATTATTCGATACGGCTTTATCCGATTGGAAAATGCTTTAAGATTCTGAGATAATCTGGGGCAAAACTCTTTTTAATCTGTTAGCCATAACTTTAGAGACAAGTTTATATAGGACATTACAAAGTGCAATAGGATGAATTTCAGAAATAAATTCCAGGCTCTTAACTTTGGGTATGAGTGTAATGTAAGTATGGTTCAGACCTGGCAATACTTCTTTGGCATTTAAACAAAATAAAACAGCCTTGACAATGTCATCGCCAATACTATCCCAATAATGTTGGAAGAAGATTGGAGGCATACCATTAGGGCCAGGGGCTTTTAAAGGCGCCATCTACTTTAAGGGTGAGTTTGGTTCAGCTTTTTGAAACTATGTTTTTTGAAAAAGTGGAGTTTTCAAAAAGTGCAGTATGAAAAGTGTTTTTTCAAAAAGTTGAGTGTTTGGTAAAAACTGTTAAAAAGTGCTTTTTGAATAAGTTGAGTGTTTGGTTAGCACTTATAAAAGTAGCAGTTTGAGGGATAAATTACCAAAAATGACAATGTATATATAAATGAGTTTATTTCATACTTAAATCAATATTGTGAAATTATTTCTTCTCACCAATATTAGCTAATAATAACCTACCACTTAAGATTTATTGTGAAAGTATTGTAGAAATTTTGTGATAATTGATACTGATTTTAATTTGAATGTACTATTACAATTAATTTTTTTTCTCTTTCTAAAAAAATTATTTTTTTTTCACCAATATTAGCTAATAATAACTTACTACTTAAAATTTATTGTGAAAATATTGTGATAAAAATTGATATTAATTTTAATTTGAACGTACTATTAAAATATTTTTTTTCTCTTTCTAATTTTTTTTTCATCAATATTAGCTAATAATAACTTACCACTTAAGATTTATTATGAAAGTATTATGAAAATATTGTGATAAAAATTGATACTGATTTTAATTTGAACGTACTATTAAAATTATTTTTTTTCTCACCGATATTAGCTAATAATAACTTACTACTTAAAATTTATTGTGAAAATATTGTGATAGCATTTCCTTATTTTTTTTCCTTTTTCTTCCCCTCTTGTTTTCTCCTCCACACACGTACCCCTCTCTTCTTTTTTCTTTTTTTTTTGTTCCCCCTTTTTTTCCTCTCCACACACATACCCTTCTGTTTTCTATTTTTTGTCCTTGTTTCCCCTTTTCCCTACCACTTCCTCCAGAACCTTCATTCGGCAGAGCTCCTTTCTTCCTTTTTTTTTTCTTCTTCTTCCTTTCTCTCTTTTCATTCCGCAGACCTTTTTTTTTTTTCTTTTTTTTTTCTTCTTCTTCCTTTCTCTCTTTTCATTCCGCAGAGCTCTTTTTTTTTTTTTTTTTTTTTCTTCTTCTTCCTTTTTCTCTTCCCACTTCGTCTGCAAGTTCTACTGTGCTTGATCTTCCTCTAGAACATTCTAGTTTCATTCCGCAGAGCTTTTTTTGTTTTTGTTTTTCTTCTTGTGTGATTCTCTTTTCTCCAAAATATTATAAGAAAATATTGTACTAATCTCATTGATTTTGGAGGTGTGGCTGATGGGTTACTGTGAGCACAGAGGGCAGTGATGGGTTACTGTGACCAGATCAATGGGTGGACAGTTGTTGCTTGATCTCTTCTGATTTATTGAAGGGTAATTTGGTAATTGCCCAAGATCGTCCAATGGATATATGAAAACGTGCACGGACTTTTTTCCAAAATGCACCTCAGAGCTCCTTAACGCACTGCGCGTTCTCTTCACAAATCCAAAACGCAACTTTTTCAAGAAAGTTGCGTTTTATAACTAACCAAACAGGCTTTTTGGGTTTGCTTTTTCAAAACGTGATTTTTGGGTTGAAAACGTTGAAACAAACAGGCACTAAGGCTATTTCGACCTCCAATCTTGTGAATTCTTCAATCAAACCAACATTCATGTCTACACTCACCACCCTCTTAGTATGTTGAATCACCGCTTCCAAACCACTCGGATTTGAAGAAGAGAAGAGCTTGGTATAGAAATCAACAATCATGGCTGAAACGTTTTCCTCCCTAGAAAAAAGGACCCCATTTGAGTCCCGTAGCTCAGATATAGAATTGTGGCGAAAGAGTTGGGAAGCCCTATTATGGAAGTACTTCGTGTTGCTATCACCCAATATCAACCAGTGGGTGCGACTTCTTTGTTGCCACATTAGTTCTTCCATGCGGAGAAGTTCATTTACTTCGAATTTAATTGCAGAAAATATCCACACTACCCCTTTGTACTGTCGCTGCCTCTGCTTTGCTCAACATCTTATTTTTATCCACTAAGGTCCGTGAAATATTACACAGAGAGTTCTTGCTCCACTTCTTTAGCTTCACTTGGCACCTAGCAATTTTTCCCACAGCCGAGGCCACAAGAGAACCCGATTGAACTGCCGCCCACGACCGGGTCACTGTGTCATGGCACCCTTCCTTTTCAACCCAAAAATGTTCAAAACACCAAGGCCACTAAGGTTTTACAAGGATGCCCTCAGGAAGGATAATAATGGGGCTATGGTCGGATTGCCTACAAACCAAGGATTGTACCTTTGTTGCAGGGAAGCAATCTAGCCATTTAGCCATGCTAATAGCTCTATCAAGACGTTCCCATAAGCCCCCAGAAGGATAATTCTTAAACCATGTAAATTTCTTCCCAAGGAAACCCAAATCCATCAAACCGCATTGATCTAACACCTCTTGAAACTGTTGCATCTGCCTGTAAGGACGAGGTCGACCTCCTCTCTTCTCGTGTGACTTTAAGAGTTCATTAAAGTCTCCCCCGCACATCCATGGCAAGGCGAGTTGATTATGAAGGGTTCTCAATAGGATCCAAGAAACCGAGCGGAGATGAGTCTCAAGGACTCCATAAAAGCCCGTAAATCTCCAAGCTTCAAAGATAACTGCATCTATGTGATTAAGGGAGGATGAAACAACCCGTAGCATAAAATCTTTTTTCAAGAAAAGGGCTAGGCCACCGCTATGATTAACTTTTGACACACTGTAGTAATGACCAAATTGTAAAGAATCGCGAATACCTGCAAGCCTAGCTTCAACCAGCCATGTTTCGGCTAAGAACACAACTGTAGGATCTTGTGTCCGGATAATATCCCCGAGCACTTGAACTGTCTGCCGGTTCCCAAGCCTGCGACAGTTCTAACACATAATACTCATAATCCTTGGTAGGGCTGGGAACCAGCCTCCACCATATTTCCTGCATTTTCCTTATCATCTTAAGAAACCTGAAATTTCTTATTTGGTAATTCAAGCTGATTAGTCCACCACAAAACCTCTTTTTTTGTCCAACATGTGCGAGCAGAGCTTCCTTGCTGCCTGAAGAAGAACGGAGAATACGAGACCATTTTGAACCTAAAGCATGAGAGTCGTGCTTTGTATGTTGTTGGTTGGAGATGTCAGTTAACTGAGGGCCATGAGTCACGTGGGAATTTAAAATCATAGGTTGGTCTTACTGTTGGCCCAACGTGGAAGAGCCCATTGTGTGGTTGGCCCGTTTAGTACCAAGAGAGGGCCCATTTGGCCTCTTTGAAGGGGAGGCTAATATCTCCGGATACATTTGGCCCATATGTTCCCAATTACCCATATACCCCTCAATCTTATTAATAACCTTTGTCATAATAGCCCCACTCCTATGTTGACCTCAAAACTTGGAGGGATATCTTCCTCAGATCCTGAGAGATCAGATACAGAAGGAAAGATGGAAAAAGTAGGTGTAGATATGGGGTTTACCTCACTAAGCGCCTTCTTCAAAGCCTGGTTTTGCACTTTATCCCACTGCATCTCCTAGGTTATGTTGTATATATAGGTATATACAATGATAAGTTGTAATCATGATGCTTGAGTTTGGAGAATATGGTTTCATAAAGTGAAAAATCAAGTTCTAGAATTTTCTAAGTGAAAATTCAAAAATCAGTATTTTTTTATCAGTCGAAGTATCGATCGAAAATGGTAAGAAAATAATCTTGGAGGTTTTGGATGTCTTGATCGCTGTTCGATTCCTGTTCAATCGATCGAAAAGAGTACTCGATCAATTGAAATTAATTTTCGACTGATTAAAAATCGTGAAACATGATTTTCTGTAGAATTTTCTGGTGACTGTTCAGAAATGTTGAAAATGTTTCAAGCCTTGTTAACAGTTTTATGAAACATTTAACTCTCCATATGTGCCTTTTGATGAAATATAACCTTATGGATATAAATAAAGGCTTATGTTCACTTGAAAAAACAAAATAATAAGTTAGAGAGAAACACAAGAAATCCTGTAGTCATTCTACAGAATTGTTATTTGTAGAACCCAACATCTTGGTTGCATCATGTGGACAAATTTACGATAACCCTTTAGCAACAATAGTGTGGGAGGCAAATATTGTCTAAGGAAAACGATATAGTGCCTCAAAGTTATCTATTTTCTGTTTGTCTTTCGCCTTAATCTTGTTCTTCCATTATTACTTTGTGTAATATCCCCAACAGGTTATTGTTGAAGGAAATCAGCAATAGTGGTGAAAGCTCTGTGTTCTAGTGATACAAGTTTGGCCTCGTACGGCTTATTAGTGAAGGATACTGCTCTTTACTCTAGTTTCTTTTCAGAATTGACTTACACTTATACTAGGAAAGAAAGCAATAGAGTTGCTCACAGTTTGGCTAGACAAGTTGTGTTTTTTCAAGATAGTATAGTATGGATGTATGGTATTCCACCCATCACTTCTTCTTTTGTTCAGGCTGATAAAGCTACCTTCGATGAATTTGAATAAATGACGTCTTTCTTCTCAAAAAAAAAAAAAAAAAAAATCATAATGACATTTAGGATTTTTCAGGGCAACTAAATAAACTTCAAGGCTTATTAAGTTTAAGAAAAAAGATTTAAAGTTTTTTTTATATAATTTTTATTAAGTTTTGAATTTTCATCGTCAAGCATGGCAATTCTAAAAAACATATTAGATATAGAAAGCAAATGAAAAAAAAATGAAAGGTATATTTTGTCATTTTAATATCTTATTTTGATGAAAATATGAAGTTGTAATCTGGTCCAAAATAAAAGGGGTTGAGTGTAACATTCTAAAAATCAGGGAGGCAAAATAATATTCATTTTAACTACAAAAATGATTTTTTTTTTTACTGATTTACTTTTGCCTTTGCTTCTTTAGTATTTATTTTAAAACTCCAAATGGTTCATTCTTTCTCGGTGGTAGCAAATTTGCAATTTATTGCAATGAAAATTAACTTGTACCATTTTCTCTCTCAGCACTCCTAGAAGCCATAAGTGGATGGATCATTTCATTCTTTCCTAGGAATACAATCGCACCTGGCCCCAAGAACAGTTACGGGCTCAGCCCAATGAGCCTTAAACAATATGAATTTGTAGAGTGTGGGCTTGAAACCCAGGTTAGAAGTGTTTGAGGATTAAATGACAAGTCAAAGATTGCAAACACTTGAAAACAACAAGGAATATTGTAAATCAACCTGCTCGGACGTAAGCCGAGAGATGTTCTTATACTCTCTCTTTCTCTTTTTTCTTTTTCTTTTTAGATTACAAAGAAGGGAGTCCCCATTTCTGTTCTAAGTTGCTCCTTAAATACTCCTCTTTTTGATACTTTGTACACGTGTTGCCCCAACTCCCCCTTAGCCTAGATATTTCTTTTCTCAGTGCCTTTGAATAGTAACCAGAAGTTTCCTTTCCACTGTTCAGGTGTCACTTCCCCATTAATGCGGCCGTGGTGGTAGGTGCAGTGGTCTTTAATGTGGAGGTGGCAGCCTTTATCTTTGGTATTTCTCTAACATCTAAGTGTTTCTAGGACATTCAAGGGTTTACCCCCTTTAACCATTGGTCTTAATCGTGTCATTCCCCGACCTTTACCATAAAGTCCTCGGGTTCTCCGTGTCCGTCCGAAGAGAAATTCACCGGCTGGATCCTCTGGATCCTCGGCATGGGCCGACCCGTAGTACTAACAAGTTCTAAACCCAAAAGCAAGGCCCTTCCTTAGCATGGCCCAAAGGCCCACATCTCCATCGTGTCTTTTTACTCCCCACAATAGCCCCTCAAAACTCTAATTTTCAACGTCCGAGGAGAAAAATAGGGTTTTGATCTGACGAGAACCTACTCCACACACTTTATGAGTGATTACACGTGTGGAAATCGTTTCGCGTCCCAGAAGATGCCACTTGGCGGTTTTATTTTCAAAAACGCGCGCATTTATGGCTGTAAGCCACACTTTGTCTTCCACGTTCAACGGCGAGATAGGTATCCAACGGTCCTCGTTACTCCACGAAAATTTGGGCGGGACAAATATAATTTCGAGGCCGCTTTTCCGCACATCGTGACGCTTCGGGAACCTGCGCCTTCATTTAATTCCCCAGGGGCTAATCCCATCAAAACATCAGCAATCATACTTTACCTGCAGAAAACCGTGGAAATTTGCACAACTTCAACTTTGTAAGTTCTTGCTCTCTCTATTCTTAACCTTTTCTCCTCGGATACAGTCCTCGGCTATCCTCATAGATATTCTCCCCTTTAGAGTTTAGCCTTTCGTTCTTTTTTGATGGGTAGGTTTAAGTGTCTAGTTGATACCGCCGCTGGAATGGAAGGCTTCAGAGCCAAGTATAACATTCTCAACGATGTAGGTTTAAAATATTACCCTACAGGCCGTGGCCGGTTCTAGAAAAGAGGAGAGGTTATCATCCCAATGATAGCCTTTATGCAGAGGGGCGGACGACCCTCCCAATGAGGCCTCGTAACCAGGGAGTACCTTCGCAACCACCGGCTGTGTCCCGACTGCGTCTCCTGCAAACGTTTTTAGAGTTTTGGGTAGCGTCGATGCTTTAAACGAGCAAATGGGTCTAAACCTCACCTGGCACGATGTTGTCTTTTTGTACGAGTCCCATAAACTCTCCAATGTAGGTTACTATATTAAATCCCGCTCCAGCGTCGTTAGACTAATCTCCTGTCTGCCCAAATCCAACAAAGGCATGAAGGATGACTACCTGATCGTCTCTGGGAATTGGCACGACGGCCTCCACTGCCCAGTTGAGTGGGGAAATCCAGGTGCGACACCTTAGGATTAACCTCCCCATCTCACAACTTCCTTTAATACTCACAAACATGCACACTAACATGTATTTACATTTATTTAACTTTATCACTGGCTGTGTGAATCTGACCATGTTGTTCACTTTCACGTCTTTCTTTGCAGATAAGCAACACGTGCGTCCGCGCCTGAGCCACTACAGCGTTGCCGATCTAAACCGAGTGCTTTGCTCCGAGGTGTTTATCAGCGAGGACTTACAACTTAGAGCTACTCATCTGATTCTGGGGTACGATCCCATCTCTTCGGACTTCCAGGAGATAGAAAACGCCATAATCGCGGGTGACCGAAGACGAAGGAGAATAAACGTAGCTCGGCCCCACTTTTTGGACGACCACGATCTCCCTGACGCCCCTCACACCGTTTTGCACAACCAGCCCATAGCGGCAATTCCCCTCGCCGTGCACTCTCAGGCAACTGTTGTTCCAGAAGAGCAGGTGTCTTCTTCACATACACTAGACGAAGAGATAGATCAATTCCAACTTGAAGACACCGAAAGACCTCAAGGGAATCAGTTCGTCGTACTTTCTGACGAGGAGGAAGAAGCCACCGAGGCCTCTGGAATTGCAGGGTTTGTAGTTGCCCGACCGGAAGACGAATCCGAGGAGAAAATGGATAGGATGCAGGACCTCCTAATCAAGAGAGGTGCGAAGGTCGCCGAGAAAAAGACGGGGGCGTCCCAAGTCCTTCCAACTTTGCCACCTCCCCCTCCTCCAGCCGAGCCAAAACTTCCAGCCAAGAATCCCAAAAAGAAGAGAAAGGGGGAGGCCGAGGGGAAGATCAGTAAGGACCCCAAGAAACCACGACAACAGCCTCAACCGGTTCAGCAGCAGAAGCTGGACAAAGGCAAGGGTAGGGCCCGCTCAGTTGAAAGCGGGGAGATCAGGGATGAGGCCGAAGTGCGCCGAGCACCGGTCACCTGGTCCCCTGACTTAAGATTGGATGGTGCACCCATCTCCTGCCAATCCAGTATAAGGGCGGTTCAACAAGGCCATGCCCACCACTTGGCCGAAGTGTTGAAGCGCCCTCTTCTGCTGCCCAAGGATATGGAGACCTTGGAAAAAATGAGCCAGCCACAACTATTCCTCTCTTTAAAAAGAGACCTAGCGTTGGTAAGTTTCCCCCTTTTTAGGAAGATTCCACTTTTAACAATATTGATAAGTTTCTTACTATTCCTGATTCCATCATACTTTGTTACAGGCCATTCAGGAGGTCTTTGTAGCCGAGAAGTTCATAGAAGACACTCGGAAGAAGGCCAGAACTGAGCTGGAGATTAGGATGGAGACTGAGAAGTCCTTGGGCACGGCCCTTGCTGAGAACGAGAAGCTTATCTCGGAGGTGGCTGATCTAAAGAGAGAAAAGAATGGGGCCGAGGCGAACCTGAAGACCATGAAGACTCAGATAGAAGGGCAGCGCAAGCTCCTTCGCGAAAAAGATGATGAGCTCTCCCGAACCCAAAGGGAACGCTTGGATTTGGAAAAGGACTTGCGTTGATGAAGGAAGAAGCCAGCTCATTCCAACGCTCTTTACAGGCTGCCAAGCAGACGAGCTACGAGGAAGGGGTAGCAACCACCGAGGAGCAGCTGACAGAGGCCTTTGCGGCTTTGTGCCGGGAGTACTGTCAGAAAGTCCGGGGAAGCCCTAAACGTAGCCGGAGTTCCTCTATCCTCGGATTCGAGGAAGTCCGAGAACGTTTGGCTTCCCCCGGAGATACAGGAGATTGAAGAGGCTCCCGCCGCTACTCCTACCCCCGAGTCAACTCTCTCTCGCCCCCGCTCCGATGGTCCCAACAATCGTATCCTGGCGAACCTTCAAAGGTTCCAACAAAGAGAAGGAAGGAGGCGGGGATGCAGAGAAGGACTTGAGCCGTAAAGTGGAACCCAACGTCCTTCCAACAAAGACAGAGACAAAGGAAAGCAAGTCCCGACTCCCTTCGAGCCGGAGCTGAGAAAGACCGAGGCCACTGGCACTCTCTCAGCAAGACCCCCCTCCAAAGGCTTAGGACCTAGCTTTAGGACTTTTCTTTTTCTACATCCGGATTAAATATGTAATGTACATTTAAGTGATTAATGAAGAACTATTTCGTTTGATTCTCATTTATGTCGCATCCATTTTACTTTATTCTTGTTACATTGGTCATAAAGATTGCCATTAGTACATGGTCAAAAAGGGGCAGACCAAACAAATCTAACTTCAAATTTTGCACAATCATAACCTCCAAGTAGTCATTCGCGTGTTATTAAAAACTTAATAAAAATTGATATGGCTAATATGTTTAAACAATGCCTTGGTTAAAAAAGAGAGACCTCATATAACGATTAAAACCTTATAATGTGTAGCATTGTTTTTAGTAGGATGTAAGATCCGAGGACCATTCCTTATATAAATTTGCTTAACGCTTAAAGATATAGAACTTAAGATCCGAGTTAATGACCAGTAAGGGACTACTTTCCAGGCGCAATAAGAAATTAACTTTAATCAAGTTTGTGGTCCGAGGACAAGACTTAACCAATTTCCCATTGGTTCTTAAGATCAATAAGTTTAAATGTCAATTTTTCCAAAGTAGGAGGTCCGAGGACCCGGCATAACTAAGGTTCTGTTTAACAAGTGACAAGATATCAATTTCCACAAGGTTTGTGGTCCGAGGACTGCACTTAACCAAGTTTCTGTTTGATTCTTAAGAAAATGTGAATCTTCAAAGGATAATTTACCCAAAGTAGGAGGTCCGAAGACCCGACATAACTAAGGTTCTGTTTAACAAATGATAAGACATCAATTTCCACAAGGTTTGTGGTCCGACGACTGCACTTAACCAAGTTTCTGTTTGATTCTTAAGAACAGTAACTTCAAATGTTAATTTCCCCAAAGTAGGAGGTCCGAAGACCCGACATAACTAAGGTTCTGTTTAACAAATGATAAGACATCAATTGCCACAAGGTTTGTGGTCCGACGACTGCACTTAACCAAGTTTCTGTTTGATTCTTAAGAACAAAGAATTTCAAATGTTAATTTCCCCAAAGTAGGAGGTCCGAAGACCCGCATAACTAAGGTTCCGTTTAACAAATGACAAGACATCAATTTCCACAAGGTTTGTGGTCCGAGGACTCGAACTTAACCAAGTTTCTGCTTTGATTCTTAAGAAAGAATCTTCAAATGTTAATTTTCCCCAAAGTAGTGAGGTCCGAAGACCCGACATAACTAAGGTTCTCGTTTAACAAATGACAAGACATCAATTTCCACAAGGTTTGTGGTCCAAGGATCGCACTTAACCAAGTTTTCGTTTGATTCTTAAGAACAAAGAACTTCTAATGTTTATTTGCCTAAAGTAGGAGGTCCGAAGACCCGCATAACTAAGGTTCGTTTAACAAATGACAGTGACATCAATTTCCACAAGGTTTGTGGTCCGAGGATCGCACTTAACCAAGTTTCGTTTGATTCTTAAGAAATCGCAACTTCAAATGTTAATTTTTCCAAAGTAGGAGGTCCGAAGACCCGACATAACTAAGGTTCTCGTTTAACAAATGACAAGACATCAATTTCCACAAGGTTTGTGGTCCGAGGACTCGCACTTAACCAAGTTTCGTTTGATTCTTAAGAACAAGTAACTTCAAATGTTAATTTCCTCAAAGTAAAGAGGTCCGAAGACCCGCATAACTAAGGTTCTCCGTTTAACAAATGACAAGACATCAATTTCCACAAGGTTTGTGGTCCGAGGACGCACTTAACCAAGTTTCGTATGATTCTTAAGAACAAGAATCTCAAGTGTCAATTTCCCAAAGTAGGAGGTCCGAAGACCCGCATAACTAAGGTTCTGCTTTAACAAATGACAAGACATCAATTTCCACAAGGTCGTGGTCCGAGGACCGCACTTAACCAAGTTTCGTTTGATTCTTAAGAACAAGAATCTCCAAGTGTCGAGGTACTCATAACTTTGAAATATTAACTGACAAAACCCCTTTTATTAATAATAATACCTTCTAAGATTATTTACATTCCACTCGACGTGGTACAATTCTTTCATCTAGGTCGGGCCTAGCCGATACGACCCTATGCCTGCCATACCGAAACAATGCGATAGGGCCTTCCCATTGGTCCTAGCTACTCCCAAGCGGGGTTCTTAGAAGTGCCCACAACTTTTATTAGCACGAGATCACCAGTGCAAGTGGCCTTAGCCTCACGTGGGCATCATATCCCCGTTTTAGCTTCGTTGATAATAAGCCATTTGGACCATAGCCGCTCGCGCCGTTCCTTAAGCAAATCTAGGCCTTTCTCCAGAGTCCCGCGTTATTCTCTAGATTAAAAGAGCTCGTCTTTAGGGTGGGAAAACCAGTATTCCGTAGGTATCACCGCCTCGGCTCCATAAGTCATGCGAGAATGGCGTTTCTCCGCGGACTGCGCGCGTGGTCCGATACGTCCACGTAACATGAGGGAGCTCTTCTACCCATCTCCGTCTTTCGCATCATCCAACCTCTTCTTCAGCCCACTCGACAATGACCTTGTTAACGGCTCCCGGCTTGCCCATTTCTCGAGGATAAGCCGGGTGGGAATATCTATTTATGATACCCATGTCACCACAATACTTCCTAAAAGCCTTACCGTCGAATAACACCATTGTTTCGAGAGATGAGTGTGTGGTATACCGATCTAGTAACGATGTTTTTCCGTACAAACTTCTTGGAGTCAACATCTCTAATATTTGCTAAGGGCTCGGCCTCAACCCATTTAGTGAAATAGTCTGCTTCTACGAGAAGCCATCTTTTGTTACCCGTTGCCCTCTAAATGGCCCAACTATGTCTAGTCCCCACCGTGCGAAGGGCCAAGGACCGGAAAGGGGGTTAAGAACTCCTCCAAAGTTGATGAATATTAGGGCGAACCTCTCGACACCGATCACATTTCCCCGGCATAGTCTTCGGCCTCTCTTTGCATATCGGGGCCACCAATAACCTCGAGTCGTAGCTCCGTGGGCTAAGGATCTTCCCCTCAAAGGTGGCTGCCACAAATCCCTTCATGCAAGCTTCTTCTAGAAGCCCTTCCGTTGAGTCGTGGTGTACACACAACAAGTACGGTCCCGAAAAGGATCGTTTGTACCGCTTTGTGTCCCCTGACAACCAGAAACGTGCGCCTTCTGCGTATCTTATCTCCGTTTTCAGATTTGTCCTCAGGAAGGACATCATTCCTAAGAAAAGATATGATCGGGTCAATCCAACTAGGTCCAGGCCTTATTAGATGGACGCGAGCCGCCCTGGCGGGGATAAGAGTGGGCTCTAGTAAATCCTCAACGAGGATAACCCTAGGTAAACCTTGAGCCGAGGACGTTGCCAACGTGGCTAAGGAATCTGCATGGGTGTTTCCGCTCCGAGAGATATGAGTTAAGGCGAAGGAGTCACCCGCTTGGCTCGGCGCTTGATCTGGGCCAAATATTCCTGCATCCTTGGATCTCTAGCCTCCATGGTTCCCGTGACCTGGCCGACCACCAGTTGAGAGTCCGAGAAGACATGGATTTCCTTTCCACCCATTCTACGCACCATTTTCATGCCTACCAAGACCGCTTCGTATTCGGCCTCATTATTAGTGGCCAAGAACGCCAATCTCAAAGACTTTTCGAAGACAATTCCCTCGGGGGACGTCAGGACAAGTCCAACACCTGACCCTCTCTGATTGGCTGCCCCATCCACATACACTTCCCAAATCGGAGACACCGCAGCTGTGATCACACCAACAGATTTTTCATCCATGTGGGCCTCTTTTTGAGTTTCTTCCAGCAATGGCTCGGCAAATTCCGCCACCAAGTCAACGAGGACCTGGCCCTTCACCGAGGTGCGAGGCTTGTATTTTACATCAAAAGCCCCCAGGATGGTCCCCCACTTTGCTATCCTTCCTGAGCAGTCGGCGCGCTACGCAGACCGCCGAGGGCAATTGGTCGAACAACCACCGTGTGGGACCGAAAATAATGGGGAAGCTTTCGCGTGGCATGAACCACGGCCAGGAGCGCTTTCTCTATGGCCTGATAACGCACCCCCGCATCACCCAAAGACTTACTAACGTAATGTACCTGGCCTTTGCACCCCGTTATCATCTCTTATCGCACCAGCCGACCGCGTGGACGGCCACCGCCAGATAAGCAAACAAAATCTCATGTGTCTCCGGACGAGATGTAATGGGTGGCCGAGAAAGATATTGCTTCGAGCCGTTGAAAAGCTAACTCGGCAGCCCTCGGTCCATTGAAACCCTTTCCACTTATTCAACAAGCTTGGAAGAAAGGACGACATCGGGCCACCGACCGAGATATGAACCTATTCAAGGCGGCAATCATTCCCGTTAACTTTTGAATTTCTTTTGGGTCGAGGAGGCCGCAACCCGAATAGCCTTGACCCGCACCGGATTTACCTCTATGCCTCTATGAGTAATCATGTACCCCAAGAACTTTCCTGCACCCCACGCCGAAAGAACACTTCGAGGCGTCGAGGCGCAACTTGTACTTTCTCGCATCTGAAAAGTGTCGGCCAAATCTTTCACGTGTGAGGGTATTGTTTTGCTTTTCACCACCATATCGTCAACATATACTTCAATGGTTTTCCCCATTTGCCGTTCGAACATTCTCATCATCCTTTGATAGGTAGCCCCGCATTCTTCAAGCCGAACGGCATGACCTTATAATGATAATTCCCCGTTCGTGTAATGAAGGCAGCCTTTCTCCCCGATCCTCTAATGCCAAGGAATCTGTGATAACCCCGGAAGGCGTCCAAAAAACTCATCCGAGGATGTCCGACTGGCATCCACCAGCTGATCAATACGTGGCATCGGGGAACGAATCTTTAGGACAAGCCTTATTCAGTATCAAGAAAGTCCACACACACCCTCCATGATCCATTTTTCTTTTTAACGACAATCGTACGGGCCAACCACTCGTAGAAAACTCTTTGATAGCCCTGCAAATTTCGAGTTTAAGCACATCTTCCTTCACAAATCTGAATGTTCTTCCGGAGGAGCGCCGAGGTGGCTGCCTTCTCGGAACAATAGCTGGGTTGACATTTAAATGATGACAAATGAAGCTCGGATCGACGCCTGGAGCTTCGTAAGGATCCCACGCAAAAACATCAATGTTGTCCTTCAGAAACTCTAACAATTCGATCTTCTCTTGGTGTGACATGCCGACCCGGAAGAACCTCTCCGGATTATCGCCTACCGGAAACTTCTCTAACTCCTCACACAATGTGTCTCCTCTCCCGTCACCATCCTGCATGAACCAGAGCCGTTAACCGCTATAAGTCTTTGGTGATTAAAGCCGAAGTCTCGCTTCTCGTCCGATGCACACGTGCCGATATGCACCGTCCGGCTACCGATCGGCCGCCGAGGATTTCCTCAACACATTCCCCGAGGGGAATTTAACTTTAACATGTAAGGCAGAGGAAACGGCTCTAAGTGCATGAAGGCCGGCGAGGATGGCCGTATATGGAGAGTACGCGTCAACCACAATGAAATCCACCTCAACCGTTTCCGAGCCGGATTGAACGAGCAAACGGACTGTCCTTTCAAAGACAACGCGCTCTCCCCTCAAAGCTTATAAGCGGCGAATCATAAGGAGTAAGATCTTCCAACTTCAACCTTAACCCTTAAATAGATCAGTACGTGATATCCAGTACCGTTCGATCTATCATCACCCTTCTCACATCATAGTTCCCTATCCCCGAGGGTGACCACAAGAGCATCGTCACGGGCTGGATAGTCCCTACCTTATCCTCCTCCGAGAAACCTTAAGACGGCAAGTGCTCCTTCAACCTCTTCGGCTCGCGACCCACATCCTCGCCCGAGGATGGGAAACCGCCATCACCCTAGTGGGGCTCGAGCCGGCCCTACCAGTGTGCCGAAGATAACATTAATTGTTCCCAATGCCGGCCGAGATGTATTGTTCCTCCGGTTGTTCGAGCCATTCACCGACTCCGCCCGCTAGGTTGGCACAGTGTCGCTCGCCTTTCCTTCACCGACGAGCTGCTCCAAGGGTTCCAAAGTGGTCCGACAGCTTCCCGCAGTATGGCCCACATCCCGGGTACCGGCAAAGAGGTTCGATTCCTCTTCGCAGGTCTCCTCGCCATCTTATCGTGCCATTTAAAGAAGGGTTCCTTACGAACTCCTCTAGCAAACATGTAATCGGTCTCCCGGAATGCGTTGTTCACGGCCTGAGGTGCCGCCGAGGCGACCGTCCGACGCAATCTCTCCTCGGCCCGTTATTGTGGTATCCGTCCGACCCGAAATCCCTTCTCTCCCGCGGGATAACCTTCTCCTTTCCCTTTCCTTGCCGTTGGTCTTCCTCCACTCTCTTATACTCGTCAATACGGTCCACGAGGCGACGTACACTACGAATGTGCTTTTTAGTCAAAGACTTTCTCAGTCGTGATCGCAGGGAAGGCCTACCTTAAAGGTATTAAGCGCCACCTCATCAAAGTCGCCATCTATTTCATTAAACATCTCCCAAGAATCTGGCCAGAGTATGCTTTCAACGTCTCCTCTTCCCTCATGGTCATGGATAATAGCGAGTCCAATGGCCGTGGTACTTTGCTACACGTAATGAATCGTGAAGCGAATGCTTTAGTAAGCTCCCCAAACGAACTTATAGACCTCGACTTAAGGCCGTTGAATCACCTCATAAAGCAACAAAAGTCCAAATGCTGAGGGGAAAACTTTACACATCGTGGTCTCGTTGTGAGAGTTGCACCGCCATCCTCTCGGTTAAAGTGACTCACATGCTCCACCGGATCAGTCCGGCCATTATAGATGGTGAAAGTGGCCGGGTAAACCTTCTCCGGGGAAGCCTTCCTTTCTCAATCCTCCGTGTAAATGGAGATTTGGAGAGTTGGTGCAACGCCCTACTCATAGCATCGTTGCCTAAGCCCCTAGAACGAGGCTTCTACGTCCTCGCGAGTCGTCGGTCGTCCTCCTCACCTAGGATGTCAGACCGGGGAGAGCGCGACCTCGAGTTGTAGCCACCTCCTCTATCCTCCTCCGAGGAAGAATTAGACGAGGACGGTGAAAGCCTACGCTTGGCGCGGCGTAGCTTTCTCTTTAAACGGCTGATTTCCTTCTCGCATGGATTTAGAACCCTCATCGTGGTGGCGCTACCCCCTCATGAATATGGCTAGCGCCCGGGTATTCCGTATGGACACTTCCCTCACGATCCCTTCGATGTGTAAGACGTTCGAAATGATCTTCCGCCGTGATCCCCGTGACTCGCATGGTGAGCACCTAAGCCCGCCATAGTATCCCTACCTCTTCTAGACTAGATTTCCCACGTATCGCGCGCCAATTGTAAGTGCACAATTGCACCCGGCCCCAAGAACAAGCATTGCCTGTGCCCAACGAGCCTTAAACAATATGAATTTGTAGAGCTGCGGGCTTGAAACCCGCATTAGAAGTGTTTCGAGGATTAAATGACAAGTCAAAGATTGCAAACACTTGAAAACAACAAGGAATATTGTAAATCAACTCCTGACGTAAGCCGAGAGATGTTCCTATACTCTCTTCTCTTTTTCTTTTTCTTTTTAGATTACAGAAGGAGTCCCCATTTCTCGTTCTAAGTCGCTCCTTAAATACTCCTCTTTTGATACTTTGTACACGTGTTGCCCCAACTCCCCCTTAGCCTAGATATTTCTTTTCTCGTTGCCTTTGAATAGTAACCAAGTTTCCCTTCCACTGCTCGTGTGTCACTTCCCCATTAATGCGCGCAGAGGTAGGTGCACTTTAATGTGAGGTGGCAGCTTTTATCTTTGGTATTTCTCTAACATCTAAGGTTCTAGGACATTCAAGGGTTTACCCCTTTAACCATTGGTCTTAACCGTGTCATTCCCCGACCTTTACCATAAAGTCCCGGTTCTCCTGTCCGTCCGAAGAGAAATTCACCATCTACGGATCCTCTGATCCCTGCTGCATGCCGACCCGTAAGACTAACAAATGCTTCTAAACCCAAAAGCAGGTCGACCTTCCTTAGCATGGCCCAAAGGCCCACATCTCCATCAAGGTCTTTTTACTCCCCACAAGTACTTTATTTTTTTGTTGGCACAGAAGGTGCTTGTTGATATGCTTCATAGAGTTTAAGTACGTCCAAACTTGTTGTGCATTTGTGTGTGTGTGCGTGCGCTTTAAATGTTAATGTGGTGCTGAAATTTGATTTTTCTGCTTGGGGGTTTGGATGTGGTTAGAATTTTATAGTGGCAGGATAGGTGCATTGCTAGACTTACTGGAAGGCCTGCTTTTGAAAAAGTTCTGGAGAGGATGAAGAGGAGCATGAAAGGTGGAGTAAGTGTATTCTCCACACCTACTACTAGCCCATTTATTATAGAAACATAATCTGATGCACTCTAACCAGTCCTCATTTGTTTGCTCATCCATATTACATTATTCGACATCAACCTTAGCTCACAACACTAGGAACCACTTATCTTCCTTGGCAAACTTGAAACAAACTTACACAGAAAACCCAGTACCATACATTGTCAAGAAATGCATTGCTCACTTGCAATTATGTGCCTCCTCCATATTCAAACTGAAGCAAATCCATGCCTTCTCAATCAGACATGCTGTCCCACTGTCAAACCCAGAGATGGGCAAACACCTCATCTTCACCATTGTGTCCCTCTTAGCTCCCATGTCTTATGCCCAACACATATTTGGACAGATACAGGGTCCCAACATTTTCACATGGAATACCATGATTAGAGGCTATGCTGAGAGTGAGAACCCGTGGCCAGCCATTGAACTTTATCGCCAAATGCACGCGTCCTCCATAGAACCTGACACACACACATACCCTTTTATTTTGAAGGCTGTAGCCAAGTTGACCGCTGTTAGAGAGGGTGAAAAGATACATTCTATTTCTATAAGGAATGGATATGAGTCATTGGTATTTGTTCAGAACTCATTGGTTCATATGTATGCTGCTTGTGGACATGCCGATAGTGCACACAAGATGTTTGATTTAATGATTGATAGAGATCTTGTGGCTTGGAATTCTGTGATTAATGGGTTTGCTCTTAATGGGATGCCTAGTGAGGCTCTTACACTTTTCAGGGAAATGGGTTTGGAGGGTGTCCAGCCAGATGGGTTCACTATGGTAAGTTTGTTGTCTGCTTGTGCTGAGCTTGGAGCTTTGGCATTGGGTAGGAGGGCCCATGTTTATATATTGAAGATTGGTTTGAGTGTAAACTTGCATGTTAATAATGCCCTTTTGGACCTTTATGCAAAGTGTGGGAGCATACGAGAGGCACATAAAGTATTTAATGAGATGGAGGACAAAAATGTGGTTTCTTGGACTTCTTTGATAGTTGGGTTGGCTGTTAATGGGTTTGGTAAGGAAGCACTTGAGCTCTTCAAGGAGTTGGAAAGAGAACAGTTGGTGCCAAGTGAGATAACGTTTGTTGGGGTCCTGTATGCTTGTAGTCATTGTGGAATGGTGGATGCAGGTTTTAAATATTTTAAGAGGATGAAAAATGAATATGGCATTGTGCCTAGGATAGAACATTACGGTTGCATGGTTGATTTGTTAAGTAGGTCAGGCAAAGTGAAAGAAGCATATGAATATATTCAAAACATGCCATTGCAACCCAATGCTGTTGTTTGGAGGACCTTGTTAGGAGCATGCACAATTCATGGAAATTTGGCACTTGGGGAGGTTGCAAGGGCCCAACTCCTACAATTGGAACCTGGACATAGTGGGGATTATGTACTCCTCTCAAATCTTTATGCGGCAGAGCGTCATTGGTCAGATGTGCAGAAGGTTAGGAGGATAATGCTTACTGAAGGAGTGAGGAAAACTCCTGGGTATAGCCTTGTTGAGTTAGGGAATCGTGTTTATGAATTTACCATGGGTGATAGTTCTCATCCTCAAAGTAAGGATATATATGCAATGTTAGCAGAGATCACAAAGTTGTTGAAATTGGAAGGTTATATGCCTCATACAACAAATGTGCTTGCAGACATAGAGGAGGAGGAAAAGGAGAATGCTTTGTCTTATCACAGTGAGAAAATTGCAATTGCTTTTATGCTCATTAATACAGCACCAGGGACCCCAATTAGGGTTGTGAAAAATCTGAGAGCCTGTGCAGATTGCCATCTAGCAATTAAACTCATATCAAAAGTTTTTAAGCGAGAGATTGTTGTGAGGGATCGTAGTCGGTTTCACCATTTCAAAGATGGTTCTTGTTCTTGTAGAGATTACTGGTAACTGAAGGATACTTTGTAACTGTTGGCATATGGTAGAGGTTTGCATTCATATAAGAAAGATTTTTTTGATAAGTCATTCACGTAGATGAGATGAAGCTGCTGCTGGAGATATGCCTGTAAACTTCACTCACTTGTTACCCTCTCCTCGTGTTTGTATGATGCCAATCTATGCTTAACTTGGAGATTATTGCTATTTCTGATGGTAATTGATGCCTACTTTCTTTACTTGTTAGTATTCAACATTGTTAAATTGTGAAGGAAAACATCAAACTTCTACCTTGATTGTTAATTTTTTTGTGTCCTTATCCTAATAATATCCACAAAGTGATGTTATGTGTCAAGCTTTAATTATATATATATTTTCCAAACTCTGATCTGCTGCATGCATTAAGACAGCAGTTATAATTGTAATGCTGCTACTATCTGCCTTTGCAACAAAACATAATGCCATTGTACTGCATTAGACTAATATTGAGGACTGCATCATTCATTATGGCCAATGATGTTCTTGTTGCAATAATTTGTTCACAAAGCACACTTTAGGGGTGTCAATGTTCGACCCAA
Organism: Castanea sativa; assembly: GCF_040712315.1. Classification (NCBI taxonomy): domain Eukaryota; kingdom Viridiplantae; phylum Streptophyta; class Magnoliopsida; order Fagales; family Fagaceae; genus Castanea; species Castanea sativa. The sequence continues at coordinate 67,580,038 of NC_134013.1, forward strand.
CCCGCGAACATGACACGGGTTTTTGCGGGTTAGGGTTGGGCCTTAATAGGTTTGGGTCATAAACGAGTCAATCCAAAAGTAATACGATAAGAAACGTGTCATAAGCGGGTCAACCCGTGTAACCCGTAATAGACACATTTGACACGTCAATTTATTTGTGTTAACCCGAAATGACCCACTTAACACAACCCGTTTAACTCATATAACAAATAAATAAATATATATATATATATTTTTAGATTTGTCAAATAATTTTTATATCCAACATATATTTTAAATTAAAAAAAAGTGAGTAATTACAAAAACTTATAAGTAATATAATTGAAAATGAAAACTTTACAAACCCCAGATCTCTAAGCCCTTGAAACCCTAAATCTCTAAACCATCTTATAAATATCTAATTTTATTTTATTTATTTCATCCATACCACTCACTCTTTTATCTTATAGTCTCATCCAATTCTCAAACTGGTTATTGCTCTCTCTCTCATGTGTTTAGTGAGTTTTAGAATTAAAGAAAACTGTTTTCTCTGTGTCTCAAAATTCTATAGTAATTTTTTCTACATAATGTTTTTGTTTTATAAATTTTAGTCTACTGTTTGCTCCAATTCTTTCAATATTAATACTTAGCATTTGGTGAGTTCCAAGGATATTATATTTTTGTTGAACTATGTTATTTTCTTTTTGTTAAACTATGTTATATTGAATTTAGGTTGGAGCGTATGCACTTCTTTTGAAGTGTAAAGAACTTATTTCTAGAGGAATGATATATTTTTGTTGAACTATATTATTTTGAATGTGGGTTGAAGGCTTGAAGTGTATACACTGCTTTTGGGATGTAAAAAAAATTATTTCTAGATGGATATTATATTTAATATTATGCATGTTGAAATGAGTTGTGTTACATTCGTGTCAATCCAGCACGACTCATTTATTAAGCGTGTCAAATGGGTTGGGTCAGGTCAACCCACCTTATTAACAAGTCGGGTTAGGGTTGAAGAATTATGACACAATTATTAAATGAGTCGGGTTAGGGTTGAGCCATTTAGTCAAATACTCCTACCTTGACACGAGACGAACTCAACATGCTAATCCAAATTGACACCCCTAGCACACTTCAATAATTCTTTTGTTATGGATTTTGGAGATTCATATTGCAATAATTTGTTCATAAAGAAGACTTTTATAATTAATTATTTATAATAAAAAAACAAATAAAGAGACTTTTTTTTAAAAAAATTCTTTTGTCTTGGATTTTGGACATGATTATACCATGTTGGACAAATTTGGTATTAAAAAAAGGGGTAGAAATAGCATGTTTTACCATTTTATTAATGTTCAAAAAGTTACTTGGGCAACAGTTTGATTTTTATAATCTCAATTTTTGTGGCTACCTTGGTTTTTTATTTTTTTATATCTCCAAATCATTTAGTTTGCTTAATACACAGAAAAAGGATAATATTGTCACAAAGGAGAAATTATGCATCTAACAATATTCGTACTCTACTGTTTCCTACATTTCGACTTTAGAGAAAGTCTTGTTCATTTAGGGATATTGAATTTGTGGCGGAATGTTCGTCATTGGACAAATAATATGAGTGATGATGTAGTTAATAGCCTTTTTAATGGTAATGCTTTACTATAGATTTTTTTTTTTTTTACTGGTTGGTCTGTTTGTGTTTTTAAGGTTGCTGTTCTGGTTTCTATTTTCTGCGTTGTTTTGTGTTGTGTTTTCTGGGTTTGTATTTTTGCGTTAGTTTGTGTTGTGTTTTTGGTTGCTGCATTCTGTGTTTTCTGGGTTATTGCATACTGTGTTTCCTGGAGGGAACTCGAGTCTAAAAGACTCGAGATGTTAGTTTCCTAAATAGTTTAGAAACGATGCTAATTAACAAAATTATTTGAAAATGGTTGTTATTTTTTTTAAAAATCCATACCAAGGGTGTGCAATGGTTTTACTATAGAAGTTTAAATAGAAAGAGATTCATCTTCTTCGAGTGGTGCGTCACACGCTACTTTTTACTTCGGAATTAGTGGGAACCTGCCAAGAACAATGATCATCAGTGAACAATTATTGCCTTATGAAAGCAATGGGGTATGCATAGTTGGGAATTCTCAGCATATTGTTCGTAGAGGTATGATCTTTATAAGGTCAATTACGAGCAAGAGATGATGAAATAGATGAATGGAAAACTCGATGGAGACTATAATTTTTTATTTTTATTTTCATTCTGATTGTAAATTAGATTTCCATTAGTGAATATTGTGTTAAAAGTTGTTAATGAAACTGGTAGCGTTAGCAATTTAGCACAAATATAACTGGGCAACATGAAAACAGACATGATGTATTTGATGAGTTTCAATTTTCTGTGAGAAGAGATATATTTGTAATCTGAACTATTCAAAAATGGGACATTTTCCTTGAAGTCTTGTATTTTACATTTTAGATTTCCCAAGAATAAATGATATTAGAATTTCTACTACGAGGAGTACAAATTTTGGAAGTTGGTATTTGTTTTTGTTTTTAAACGGAAGTTGGTATTTGTTAGTATCTTATGATTTTGTTTCCTCTGAACCTGGAATAAAACAACACAAGTATTATATTTCTTAGTATGCAATAATTTTTGTAAACATTATAGTTCAAGCTTGAGATGAGTTTGTTCACTATTTTTGACAAAATAGGGTAATGAAAGTCAAACTCCTATTTATTATATATAAATGAGCTAACAAAACTATTAAATATCAATCAAATACCTGTTTATCAAAAAAAATAAAAAAATCAAATACCTTAATAGGATATTAATAATAAAAAATAAAATAAAAATATAGCTAGTAATATGTATATATATATGTGTGTGTGTGTGTCTATATATATATATATATTTGATAGGAAGCTAGTAATATTAAAAAAATAAATATGTAAATAGAATACATTTAAAAAAAAAAAAATTATGTGTATTTGTTACAAGTTATCCCTTTTTCCTTTTCAGGAAAAATTAGAGAAGCTTTACTGTACTTTACTCATAAGCCTTTCAGGAAAAATTAGAGAAGCTTTACTGTACTTTACTCATAAGCGACAATCACTTAGGTGCAACTCCGTCCTTCTCAAAAAAAACTTAGGTGCGACTCTGTGATTATAGGGTCTACCTCTACCCACTGTCATAGGAAGTGCTAATTGCTATACAAATAGTCAAATAATGATATATATATATATATATATATATATATATATATATATATATATATATGTATATATATGTGTGTGTGTGTGTGTGTGTGTTATGACCAAATAATGCTATTATTTTTATCTTTGGCACATAATTTCTCATTAAGTCACGACTATTTTACTTAACAGATTATAATTGACTGTTTGTTATTATTATATGGATCCATTAATTTTTCTCCTATTACTTATAGTCTAACATATAAGATAATTATGACAAAATGTGTGATATTAATATTATTGATTATTATCAGACTTTAGAGCTACTCAGATTTCACATGTGTAGCATCAAGGGAACAAACCCTCGCACCTTTTGGTACAATTTGCCAAGAGAATTGATAGTTAGAGGAAAATTCTGATATGATTGAGCCTACATTGACTCAAGATGTATTGAATTTATCTTATTCTTAATAAAGTTATGATATTCTTATATAAAAAAAACATTATTAGTTATTACTAGGTAAAGATACACTATGTCATATATATATACCAAGAAATTTGGAGTTTTGGGCAATTTCCACTGGTAATACATTTTAATATATACTTTTTTGAGGGGATAATTATTATTATTTTTTTTTGAGAAGAGCGTTTCAATATTTTTGATGCGGAAGAAGAGTCATATTAAATTAATATAAATCTTTTTATAATTATGTTATCATGATTTTTATTATAAACAAATCACTGTAAAATACATCAAGAGTTATTATACAAAATTCATATTTATAAATTTAATCAGGAAACTTAACTTAACGTAAAATACCCAAACAACAATAGTGTAAAATGTTTTACATGAATGTTCCTATATTTGTTTTTTCATTAATTGTCGTTTTACCATATGTAAAAGATACTTTTTTTTTTGGGTACAAGTATAAGATACAAGTACTATAGTCAAAGGACAATGTATCTCCTATAGTACTCTTGTGTGGAAGCCTTGTCCCCAAAATCTGTACACAATCAATATTCATTTCAGCTGATTATCAAAAAATGACTTGTATTTCAATTTTTTTTTTTTGATGGATGTATATCTTTGATAAAATAACCCAACACAAAATAAATTCGAATTAATAACTAAAAAAATTAATTTAGATTAAATTTTCTTTTATCTTCAAATACTATTTTTTATGTATCAATATATATATATATATATATATATATATATATATAATTTTCTCATTTCGTATCCATCTTTTTCGGCGTTATACGGGGGTGAAGAGAGAGAGATACGTCTATAAGTCCCAACACAATGAGCTACGTGTAAGCACAGAGTCGTGGCATGCCTCCCTACAGTCTTACGTGAACTTTAGCTAGATTTCTTGAGAAACACCTAGTACTTGTTTTGTTTTTTTTTTTTTTTTTAAGTCCAGGGGCAACAGTGTCCTGCTTCGCTCCTCCTTTATCCTCTCTTTGTTTGTTTGTTTGTTTTTTTCTTTCTTTTTTTGCTTTGCATATAGAAGCGGCAAAAGAAGCTAACTACTACTACTGCTAATGCTACTCTTCTAGTATATATCTCATACAATACAAACTTCACTTTTTTCTCTCTCTCCAACAATTTAAGCTAAACCCCACAGGAAAAGATCTCTCTGGAACTTCACAGAACTCTAATGTTTGCCAACAAATATTAGCCAGTTTCGTTTTTCCATATAACTTGCAATGTTTGGAGAATAACAAGTCTGTTCTGTTGGTGATATTGAATGGAGCTTGGTGTTATACTTTGTTCACATACTTTCTTTCCATGCTTGGCTATAGATTACAAGCGAAGTAGTAAATGCTCTTGAACTTATTAAGTTGTAGTTTTTATTTTTGATTGATTGCACCAATTATATGTATCTCAGTGGAATTGGTGTAAATTAAATTACTATTCTTGGGTCTTATATTTTTTCAAATTTTGTTGGCGATTTAAGGACATATGCATTAGGAGTATGTGAATATTTCAATATTGCAAACAATGGGCAATTAAGTTTAGAGAAGTAGTTGTGAGTTGTGAGTTGTGACATGTTTGGTTGGTTGGTGATTGCTCTGGAAAGTGAGAGAGATGTCAATGTGGATGGTGATGTGAGGGGTAGTTTGGTTTTCTTGGAAAAAGAAAGAGACCCATTCTTGTTGAGGTGTGAAAATGCCAGAAGAGAGAAGGAAAATGATACATTTTAGGAAACTCTATTCATTTGCATGTTTTCACTCTAAGTATGAACATAGCCATTCCCAAATTGGGCAGAAAGGGTACTCAAGGGTAGTGTATTGTAATGATCCCTATCATTCAGAGGCAGTTGAGTTGAACTACAGGGGAAATTATGTCTCAACTACTAAGTATTCCGCAGCTAATTTTATTCCCAAGTCTTTATTTGAGCAGTTCAGGAGGGTTGCAAATATATACTTTCTTGTTGTGGCTTGTGTTTCATTTAGCCCATTGGCACCTTTTTCGTCTCTTAGTATTCTTGCACCATTGATAGTGGTGATTGGAGCTACTATGGCAAAGGAAGGCGTGGAAGATTGGAGAAGAAGAAAGCAGGTAATATCAGAAATCAATTTTATTTGTTGTGCTAATTTGGATCTTGAATCTTGTAGATATCTTGGACTTTCCATTCTGTATGTCGATACACTTGTTATAAATTATCCACACTGAAATATATTTTTGTCAAGTTTTGAGTTACATCTATAGTAAAAAGACTGCATTGGTTCAAAAAAATTTCGTTTAAATAGATATGCTGATATCATTAGAAGTGTATTGAGGAACTGGGTGATTGGGATTGTGGTCATAAATTTATTTTAGGAAATGGGCAATTAGCATTGGCTTCTTCTAATTGCCATTACGACTAGGAGTGCAAAGGCATCAGGGTCCTTGATTGGGAGATTCATAATAAACAAGATAGTGAGCATACATTTCCTTTATCAAGTATTATTACTTAAGTTCTGGTATGTTATTTCTGGCACTTGTGGTACCATATAGTTCTGACATAATGTTGGGTAATGGTCATAAATATTGTAATGAACCACACAATGATATCAAAACACTTCTTCAAGATAAGAGTTGTTTTAGGACCAAAATGGATGCTGCATGATTGGAATGAACCACATTACTATACCAATTGGATGTCATAATTAAACAGTACTTTATGAAAAATTTAAAATTCTAGGGAATCAGTTCAAGAGAATAAAGATTCTCACACATTTCATAAGGTCATCAATATTGTCAACCTCTTATACCACCACTTTGAAGGCCTAGAATGTCTAAAAAATAACTTTTGTAAGTTCATAAGTCATAACTCTAATTTGAATCTCTTGAAAAAACACAGAACTCTTAGCAACCAGACTCATTTCAACCATTCTGGTATTCAATAGTTGCCTTTTGCTAATGAGCTCTAGCTCAAATGGAACTTCCTCCTTCAATAATAATATGGAGTGTGAGATCATGAGACCAAGGCATCTTAGGTGTGTCTGTGTGTAACTTACCAATTAAAAAAAGTATTCAATAGTTGCTTTCATAATGTTCATTCTGATTGCATTGGTTCACAAACACTGCTTTTATCCATCTATTATTCTCTACCCTAACTTCTATGGTGGGCTCTCTAAAAAAAAATGTAGGAAAGAAAGTGTTGCACATCCAAACAAGTCATTTGATTTAAGATATAGGTGCCACTTTAGCCTCAGGTTCTCTATGTGAGTATGATATTTCTATATGGATCACTTCGAGGGAATATTTATCTCTCTGTCTAATGATTCATTTTAGATGTGTCTTGCAATTCTAATCTTACCTGTTTTTTTTGAAATGAATCCTCCTTATCTTTTATTTATTTATTTTTTCATAATGTTCATTCTGCTGGAATTCTTTCTTGCACACCTACTCCATCCCTTTATTCTTTGGTATTCTTTTTCTAATTATGTTGCTACTTGCTGAATGTTGAAAATGTTTTCAGGATATAGAGGAAAATAATCGAAAGGTCAAAGTGTATGGTAGTAATTATATGTTCCATGACACCAATTGGAAGGAACTTCGAGTTGGTGATATTGTAAAGGTGCGTAAGGATGAATACTTCCCTGCTGATTTAGTTCTGCTTTCATCTAGCCATGAAGATGGGGTTTGTTATGTTGAGACCATGAACCTTGATGGAGAGATCAATTTGAAATTGAAGCATGCCTTGGAGGTGACGTCCCATCTTCATGATGAAAATTCCTTTAAAAAATTTACGGCAGTGATTAAGTGTGAGGACCCCAATGAAAAGTTATATTCATTTGTTGGAAATTTGTCTTGTGATGGCAAAGAATACCCACTTTCCATACAGCAGCTACTACTAAGAGGTTCTAAGCTTAAAAATACTGAATATGTCTTTGGTGTTGTTATTTTTGCGGGACATGACACAAAAGTGGTGCAGAATGCTACAGATCCTCCTTCCAAGAGAAGTAAAATTGAGAAAAAAATGGATAAGATAGTCTATATACTTTTCAGTACTCTGGTATTGATTGCTTTTGTTGGATCTTTGTTTTTTGGAATTGAAACCAAAAAAGATTTCAGTGATGGAAACCTTAGAAGGTGGTATCTTCATCCAGATGATACAACTGTCTTTTATGACCCTAAACGACCATCACTTTCTGCAATTCTTCATTTCCTGACAGCCCTTATGTTGTATGGATACCTAATTCCAATATCTTTGTATGTATCTATTGAGATTGTGAAGGTTTTACAGAGTAGTTTTATTAACCAAGATCGGCATATGTATGATGAAGAAACAGACAAGCCAGCACATGCACGCACATCTAATTTAAATGAGGAACTTGGTCAAGTAGATACTATACTGTCTGATAAAACAGGCACTTTGACACGTAATTCCATGGAGTTTGTTAAATGTTCAATAGCAGGAACTGCTTATGGCCGTGGTATGACAGAAGTGGAGAGGTCATTGGCAAGGAGGAGGGGGGATCCACTGCCTGAAACTGGTGATGATGTTCAAGGGCATGAGGGTGAAAAGTCAGTTAGGGGTTTCAACTTTAGAGATGAACGAATCATGCATGGTCAGTGGCTTAATGAACCCCATTGGGATATAATACAGAAGTTCTTCAGGGTCTTGGCAATATGTCACACAGTGATTCCTGAAAAAAATGAAGAGTCGGGAGAAATTATGTATAGAGCTGAGTCACCAGATGAAGCAGCTTTTGTCATAGCTGCAAAGGAGATTGGCTTTGAGTTTTTTAGAGTGACACAAACAAGCATCTCATTGCGTGAGTTAGATTATGAGACTGGAGAAAAGGTTGTTAGGTAAGCTCTCATGCAACAATTATTTAACATTTATTTAAATTTTTTTTTTTTATAATTCAATAGTTGCAATGAGGGTTGGGGGATTGGAACCCTAAATGTCTCCATTAGAAAAACTATGAGGTAACAGTTGAGCTATCAGGCTCTTGGCAAGTTATTTAATACATTTTAGGTTCATTTAAGTATAGTTTCTACTTCCCATGCGGCCAGCTGCCTACAAACCTTTTGGTGATTATAGGTAATTGCTCTATTTTGTCATATTTGAGATACCATGTCTTTATTTTGATGTAGAAAATTTTAGCTTTTGTTTATGAGGAAAATCAGTCTGGTTGCACATTTAGATTAATACAATTTCCAACTTTCTCTGCTTTTGAAAACTGCAATCTGCCACAAGTATACAATACAATTAATTTCATGATGTCTATAAGCACACAACTCATGTTGTAGTTTTTTTTAAGGTCAGAAATATTTTATTTATAGAGTTGATGATGTCTACTGTCACATTATGTATAAAAAAAATAAATCTTTTAGAACATCTAACAAGTTATTTTCTGCTCAATGATCTGTTAGGAAAAAGGTTTCTGAAAGCTCTTGCTCAAGATGATAGATTGAGCGACAAAACTTATACTCTTATGAGGCCTTTTTGTGTAAAAAGACCATGGGATGAGGGAGCAAAGAAAATAATAGAAGAGTGTATAATATGAGGAACTTGTTGAGAAAAAACTATATTGACCCCTCATATTATTGTGCAAACACCATATTGCTTATATGCAAGTTTCTTGATTTTTAAGGCCATTCCTTATTTTTTTTCATCTCTCTCTTTTTTTTTTTTTTAAATAACTTAAAAATCGGGTTCATTGTTGTGTATGTCAAATCCATGGCAGCTACATCTAGGTCAATCTCGAGACAAATGCCCAAAATGCTACTTTTGGACAAGGCGTGTCATTGTATTTTTCTTTTTATTGATCTCTGTTTTCTTGGACTTCTTTTAGTTTCCTTTTTATGTATTTTTGTTAAACATCAGATAACTTGGTTTCTATATTACAGAAAATACAAGCGTCTACATGTCTTAGAGTTTAGTAGTTCTCGCAAAAGAATGTCAGTGATTGTTAGGAATGCAGAAAATCAGTTGTTTCTACTTTGCAAGGGGGCAGACAGGTTAGAAACCTATGCATACTTGATTTAATGTTACATATATGAAGTTGCAGTTTGAGTCAACTGATTTCAATTTATTTGCATTTATTATAGTGTAATGTTTCAAAGGCTTTCAAAAAACGGGCGGCAGTTTGAGACACAGACCAAGGATCACATCAAAAAATACGCTGAAGCAGGTCTACGGACCATGATAATTGCATACCGTGAGCTTGGTGAAGAAGAGTATAAAGCATGGGATGTGGAGTTTTCCAAGGCCAAAACATCTGTCACTACAGAGCATGATGTATCGGTGGATGAACTTGCTGATAAAATAGAAAGGGATTTGATTCTTCTTGGTGCTACAGCAGTTGAAGACAAACTGCAAAAGGGGGTCCGTATTAAAAAATTGCAGTTTCATCATTTAATCTTTAGATTATGCACTCACTATAAGTTTAAGCTTTCTCTGCTGTCTTACTGTATGCCAATTGGAAGTTAATAACCATTAGGACAAAACCAGTTCCTCTCATTCTATTTTTGGAAACCTTGATTGCATTATTTTATGTGATTAGTTTCACTTCAATTGTGTTCTCCGGTGTTCAGGTTCCAGAATGTATTGACAAGCTTTCCCAAGCTAGAATTAAGCTATGGGTATTAACTGGTGATAAGATGGAGACAGCAATTAATATTGGGTATTGAAGAAAATTTTGGTGTAGAGATTATATATGTTATTTTTCTTGGAGTTACATATTTTAACTATTTTAATTTTTCCAGGTATGCTTGTAGTTTACTTAGAGAAGATATGAAACAAATTGTGATCACTCTGGATTCACCAGACATTGATGCCTTGGAAAAGCAAGGGGATAAAGAGGCCATTGCAAAGGTGCAAGATTTTGAAGTACACAACATTTATTATTTTATATTCTTTAGGCAGTAAGTTTCTAAATCATTGACTCTTATAGGCTTCTCTTGAAAGCATAAAAAATCAAATTAGAGAAGGGATGTCTCAGATAAAGTCAGCAAAAGAAAGTGATGTCAAGTTTGGCCTAATAATTGATGGAAAATCCTTGGATTTTTCACTAAAGAAGGACATAGACAAGTCATTTTTTGAACTTGCAATTAATTGTGCTTCTGTTATATGTTGCCGATCTTCGCCCAAGCAGAAAGCTCTGGTAAGTGTTATGATCATGCTAATATCTAGTTTCTGCTACTTTAAATTATCTAGGCATCTTAAGAATGGCCAGTTACTGTTTTGGCTGACGTAAGGATAATCTGATAGAAATATAAAAGTTATGCAGGTTACAAGATTGTTAAAAGGAGAAACAGGTAAGACAACGCTCGCTATTGGTGATGGGGCAAATGATGTTAGCATGCTTCAAGAGGCTGATATTGGAGTTGGCATTAGCGGTGTTGAAGGGATGCAGGTAAACATATATTTAATTTTTATTTATATGATGTGTACATCTTCTCTTTTCCTTAATATGAATCTTCATTGCACAGATGTTTGGAGTTTATATTATTATATCCCTTATCTTCCCCCCGTTCCCTCTTTAGCTTATGTATGCTCTGTTGAAATTAATGAATGCTGGAGTTTCACACGTTTCTTGCCCATTTCTTGTGACTAATGATTTATATTTGATTTGGATTTGTGAAAAGCTGCAAAAAATTAGAGCATATGAAAAGAAGTTCTGATTAGAAACTCTGCCTTTTCTTCTCTTAGTTTTGCTTTTGCCGACAATTAAAACTGGTTCAAACATTTTCCTCCCAGAGATTGTGTTTTCAGGTAAAACCAGAGATATTTTATATATCTTATACAACCTATGTATACACAAAGCATATGTTTTATTTGGTGACTAATTCAAGCTGAAAAAAAGTGAGAACCCAACTTCTGATTTTAAAAAATTCTCAACTGCAGGCAGTGATGGCAAGTGATTTTTCAATAGCTCAATTCCGATTTCTAGAACGTTTGTTGCTGGTTCATGGACATTGGTGTTACAGACGAATAGCAATGATGGTAAAATAATTCTTCTATCTATTTAAAACTCAACCCCTCCTCCCCTGGCCAAAAAAAAAAAACTATTATCAATAAGTTGAGGAAGAAAAATCACTCTTCCATTATATTTGTACTAAATGTTCATTAATTTTGTTTTAACTCTTATTTGGTGGGTTTTTTTTTTGTTTTTTTTTTGGGGGGGGGTGGGGGGGGAGGTAAGGACAGAAACTAAGTTTGTTTACTTCTCTTGTTTTCCTTTCTTCATCTTCAGTTGACTTGCAGTATCATCTTCTGTTTGTTTAATGCAGATATGCTACTTCTTCTACAAGAACATTGCATTTGGGTTCACTCTGTTTTTGTTTGAGGCCCATGCTTCTTTCTCTGGTCAAACTGCATATAATGATTGGTACATGTCATTTTACAATGTCTTCTTCACCTCACTTCCCGTAATTGCTCTTGGTGTTTTTGACCAGGACGTTTCTGCACAACTTTGCGTCAAGGTATAGAATTATTGCCCTTCTTCAGGCTTTATATACATAGTAAAAGAACTAATGGAAACCCAGGAAGAAAAAAAATAAAGATAAGAATAAGCATGTTGTACCTTTAGCATAACATAAGGCTTGCATAATCATGTTTTACACATCAGCACATTACAGCTGCAGCATAGCATTGGGTAATTCCACTTAAACATAAGCAGTTAAAACAAATCAGTTCTTATTATCTATGCATTATTTAAAATAGTTGTTTCCAACATCAATATTTTTCTGCTATGAAGGGTTTTCAATGTTATCTATGGTCTGCTTCTCTTGATATTGGGGGAAAAAAACATCTTTTTGATTTGCATTTCTCCAGTGGAACCTGCTAGAAGTATGTAACGCTTTTTAACAGGTTATATTTTTGGAATACAATTGAAGTGGGATTCCTATTGTTCTGCCTCTTATTTAAATTCTTCATGTATTTTACAGTGAGTAGTGCTTATTACACATTTTGACACAATTCCTCACAGGTGTTTCTTCACTAATCATTTGGTCTGCAAATTTGATTCTATACCTGCAATTCCAATATTCTTTTTGGGTTAAGCCTCCTCACTTCTGTTTCCCATATCTCTCCTTCCTGCTTCTCAAATTGATAGATTAAGCACTAAATCTTTACAAGTATGCTTCAAAACCAAATACAGTGGATTCACTGAAGTTTAGAGGATGCCTAAATAGTATCATGACATGAAAATAATGTTCAATATTTATCTTGCAACTTATAGCTGTGATTCTATATAAACAACAATGCAGGCAAGTAGGTATATCTTAAACAGAATACTCATTTCATAGAATTTCACCTTTTTGGTACCTAAATATTCCTTGAGAGCTTTATGTAGGAGCCTAAATAACCATTTATTTTTCATGCTTCTTTGTTTGCAGTATCCCTTCTTATATTTGGAGGGAGTCGAGAACGTTCTCTTCAGCTGGTCCTGTATACTTGGTTGGATGTTTAATGGATTTCTAACCTCCATAATTATCTTCTTCTGGACAACCAAGTCAATGATTAAACAAGCCTTTCAGAGAGATGGGCAAGTAGTCGACTATGAAGTCCTTGGAGTCACAATGTATACTTGTGTCGTGTGGGCTGTAAATTGCCAAATGGCAATCTCCATCAACTACTTCACTTGGATCCAGCACTTCTTCGTCTGGGGCAGCGTTGCCTTATGGTATACATTCTTAGTTATTTATGGTTATCTCCCACCAGAGATGTCAACAACAGCATATAGGGTTTTTGTGGAAGCATGTGCTCCGAGTGTTCTCCATTGGTTGATCACCCTCTTAGTTATCATTTGCACTCTGCTACCTAATTTTACCTTCAGGGCTTTCCAAACACGATTTAGACCAATGTACCATGACATGATACAAATAACTGAGTTTGAAGGTGTAGAGACTGATGAATTACCTCGGCGAGTCAGGAAGAAACTACATCTCACGGAGAGATTGATGCAGAAGGAGAGATTGATGCAGAGGAATTCATGAAGGACAGTATTTTTCTTAGCTTATATGAATTGGGATATTTGGTGGCTGTATGTGTTATGGTTGGTGTTAGAAGCATAGGTTGGGATAAGCATGTAGGTAGAATCTTTTAGTCTCACATTTTCATGTAGATTAGTTATCTGTTAGTCTCTTAATTTTGATTGCAATCAAAATTGAGCATTGCCCATTTAAAGTTAATCGCCAAATGCATGTGTCTTCCGTTGAACCTGACACACACACACATACCCTTTTCTTTTAAAGGCTGTAGCCAAGTTGACTGCTGTTAGAGAGGGTGAAAAGATACACTATTTCTATAAGGAATGGGTTTGAGTCGTTGGTATTTGTTCTGAACTCATTGGTTCATATGTATGCTGCTTGTGGACATGCCGATTGTGCACACAAGATGTTTGATTTAATGGTTGATAGAGATCTTGTGGCTTGGAATTCTGTGATTAATGAGTTTACTCTTAATGGGATGCCCAGTGAGGCTCTTACACTTTTCAGGGAAATGGGTTTTGGAGGGTGTCCAGCCATATGGGTTCACCATGGTAAGTTTGTTGTCTGCTTGTGCTGAGCTTGGAGCTTTGGCATTGGGTAGGAGGGCCCATGTTTATATATTGAAAATTGGTTTGAGTGTAAACTTGCATGTTAATAATGCCCTTTTGGACCTTTATGCAAAGTGTGGGAGCATAAGATTATTGCTATTTCTGATGGTAATTGATGCCTACTTTCTTTGCATGTTAGTGCTCAACATTGTTTTTTATTTATTTTTTTTTTTTATACAAGATAAAATTTTTACTCTAGTCTAATCTAAGTGTATATGTGTGTGAAGCTCCCTCCTGGAGACTTAAACTCCGGCCCTGTAACACCCCGTATTTTTTTTTCATACCAATTTAATTATTATACTTAAATTATAAAAGAAACTTACAATTAAATGCATTAAATTGATTTGGGCCTAAGATATTAAAAGTGAGATATATACTTTGGAATATGAAGCCCAAGTGAGGTGACATAAGTATGTATATATAGGCCTTGTTGAGCTTAAAAAAAAATTAAATAAATAAAACCCTAGCTTTTTTCCTCTTTGGTCACACGTGTATTTCCTTTTGCTTCAGCTGACTATTGAACTCTGCTTTCTTCATTGTGGCGTTGAGTTGGAGTCTATAGGTATGATTTTCTAATGCTCTAGATTTAAGAAGTTGGAATAGTCATAGGTAGAAATTGTTATGAACTTAGACTATCTCTATACTAATAGAAAAGAGTGCAGCCTCCATTGTTGACCGAATCAATCATCACCTTTTTGTTGTTGGCTAAAACAACTCCAATGGCATCATGGGAATTATAGGTTACTAGATTGATAGTTAAGGCTTCTACATGGCTTCTTATATTTGATTGAATAGATATATGTATTATAATTTTTTACTATGAAGATTTAAAACTTTTAAAAGGGAGTTTTGGCTTCTCTAGTAGACCATGATGATTATTGTAGTAGGAATTGTATATATATATAGTCGTATGGTCACCATAGACTTTGAAATTGAACAAATAGAGCAATAGGCTTGGACTTTGTGACTATGTTTAAAGGGATAAGGGTGCTTGTGTTAATATGTATTCACACATAGCTTCCATTGTTGACCAAATCAACTATCACCATTTTATTATTTTCTAAAACTTGTCCAACAGCTTTAATGGGGGAATAGGCAACTAGATGAATGAATTAAGGCTTGTACGTGGGAGCCATGTTAGATTGAATATATATATATATATATATATATATATATATATATATATATATATATATATATATATATATATATATATATAATGTTAGAGTCAATAGATATCCCACTGGATGTATATATATAATATTAGAGTCAATACCCAACAACATCAAGTGGGAATGCTAAGCAACTAGATGGATAAATTAAGGCTATACGTGGCTTCCAATATTAAATTGGATAGTTAAGTGACTAAATAAAGGATTTTGGATATAACAACTTTGTCTAGGATAAAACCGTTTAAGCGTGAAAATAGATTTTTAAGTGAGAATTGTGTATTGATGAACCTATTTTTGGTGTTGTTAGGTTCTAATTCTACAGATTTGTTGTGATTCAAGAGAGGTTGATTTCCTTTATTTTTGCAACTAAGAGGTAAGTGGTGTTTGCTAATTTTGGGAGTTTTTCCAAAACAGTGTTTGATTATTAAACTATTCTATATCAAATAAATATGTTGATATTATATATAAATTGATACTTTATAAATGTTTGATGTGCACGTTGAATATTCAATTTACGAAAAACATGTGGGACAACCTAAATTTATTTAAACTTGTATGTGTGAATATATATTGATATTTGGAGAATTATGAATGGATTATTTATGTGAGTATCTTGAATATGTTTTGAAAACCTATGGCAAGTTGTGATTAAAAAGCTCAGTATTGTGTTAGTCCTTAGCAAGGGACAATCATACTGCAGCTAGTCCTTAGCAAGGGACGGTCCCAGAAAAGGGGACAGTGCACATTTGGTAGCTCCTTAGCAAGGGAGTATATTATTGAGGATCCAAAAAGGAAGCTCCTTAGCAAGGGAGTGCACCTTTAGGTTCCAAAGGAACCATCCTTAAGAAAGGGAATGAAAAGAAGGTTCCAGTCCCAGAAAAGGGGATAACACAACCTTGTCAACGGGGCGTAAAGGTTGACCACAAGTAAAGCCTAGAAAATTGTGTTTGTGATGGTATCGATATATATATACATTATGATGGCTCACTATATAAAGATTATTATTTCTTTTATATGAAATATTTGATGATAAAATATTGATGAGGTATGAGTAATGAATTGTTTGTAAGAATTATTTTTTTAAAGGTTGTTCCCACACTCCAATGTTAGTGAATTCCACTTATTGAGTTATTTCACTCCCCTTTATTTCCCCTTATAGATACATTAGATGGATTATTGGAGTAGAGATTCCAAAAGTCAGCGGTTACAAATTATTTTGTGGGACTGAAGATTTTATTTTTACTTTTATGATATTAAATATTGTACTGGAGAATTTTTTTGAGAATGTTTTAATTTTTGGTGGATTAGAGCTCTGACATTTGTGATGAAATTTTTAGGTTGCTGGATTCTTTTATTTAATATTTTTATGGATTTTTCAGATTAAATAGAATTTTATTGCTTATGATTTTTGGGGCGTTACAGGCCCTTGCCCCCCACACTCCACAAGCATTTATACCTGTGGAGTGACCATCGCACCAAAGGTGAAGGAAAACATCAAACTTCTACCTTGATCATTAATTTGTTTGTGTCCTTACCCTAATAATATCCACAAAGTGATGTTATGTGTCAAGCTTTAATTATAAAATTTTTATCACACTTTGACATGTTGCATGCATTATGACAGTAGTTATAATTGTAACTAGTCACAGACCCATACGATGCGTGAGAATGGATAATTACTTTGTAATTTTGACATAAGTATAATTTGTTATCCTAAATTTGTTGAAAATAATTTGCTCTCCCTAAAAATTAAGGGAAATGTTATGTTGACAATAATTTTACAACCCTTCCACAACAAATCATATGTAGCAAGTTGTTATTGGTGGGCAAAAAAGTAAATTTAGTGATAGGTTTAAATTAGAACCGATAACAACTTGCCAACTATAACTTGTTACGAAAATGTTGTAGATGTAGCACTTTTAAAAAATTAAACAATTTCTAAAATTATTTTTCATCTTTCTATCTCTACAAATATGTACCATTCTATTATTTTCGGGTGTATTTGATTAATGGGTTCAACCTTCACTCCAAGAGCAAGAGGGCACCAAAGTGGCGGCCCTGCTCTCATTAGTGATTGAAATTTCACAGTAAACTCCATGAAAGCCACCTTCTTTGATTAAATACTTCAACACCCAATATTGAAAAGGCCGAAACCTCCTATTTGAATCCCATCTCTTTCATCATCTACACCCATTTCCAAATGGCAAGGCCCAAGATGACGGTGATGAACAACTAGTGAAGCAAATCACAAAGGTTCCTATTGAAATCAATGTTGTGTCATCAACTTCTATCATTGAAAAAATCAATCATATGGAAGCTGATCAAGACATGAATTCACATTTTCTTCAAAATGAAGGAAAATGAATTTGTCGTCATGAAAATGGTCTCCCCAATTTTTCTTCAAACCCTAGCTAATTGATTCGTTTTATTTTGTGTTTTTAAGTTAAAATATGTTTTTTAACGGAAAAGGTAGAGATGTGTTATGACAACCTAAAATAGCTTACTTTAGGTGGGCAAAGTAGCAACTTTTGAATCATAACTAGGCAAGTCGAGCCTAGTCACAAGTGTAATTAACCTTTTTCTTTTTTTATTCTTTTGTTTTTTTTGAAGAAAAGAGAGACAATAGTGGTGTCTAAATGCAACAATAGGTCAAAATTTGAACCCCCAAGAGAATACCCATAAACAAAAATGTTTTGTTGAATTGCAAAAATTGATATCCCATATTTAGGGGAGTTCAATAAGAAAGCAAAAGTTCCTTCATGGCTCAAATGATGGTGACTATGATTAACATAAGTAGGGACGGAGCCAAGACTTGGAGTTAGGGGGGGCGGCTTTGCTGCTCATTGTGTGCGGCGGCTCCGGCCTTTGCCTTTACTATTTTACTACTAAAGATTTTTGTTTACAACTTTTAAAAGTGCCAAGTTGTTTGTTTTGGATAAAATAGGTTGATTGGACTTAATTTTTTTTTAGCTTTATTATTGGTAATTTTTGTTGTTGGAATAATTTTTTTGGGTTTGTATATTTTGTTTTAGATTTAATCTATTAATTTTTTATGGCCTTTAAAAGGTGGAAAATGGTAAAACTACAAAATTTTTACAAATTGCTAGTAGAAAGTGTGCAAGTATAAAGTGATGCAAGTGTGCAAACCAATAAGAATTTGCTATGTCAAGAGTTTGTAAAAATGTTGTAAAAAAGTTTGTGGCTATAACATTACTTTTAAAAAAATTGATGGCATTGTTAAGGGGGGCAAAGTGTAATTTATTGAACAAAATTGCTAAAATTAGTACCTATTAATATACTAATATATATTTTTAAAAAAATATTGGGGGGGGGGGGGGCATTGCCCCCCTAGTCAATATATAGCTCCGTCCATGAACGTAAGGGTAGGCTAAAGATAGACGACCTTAGGCTCTCATCTCCTAAAGACAAAACTAAGTAGGATCATGATATATCTCCCCAAAATGACATGGGTACTTACAGGACTAGAACCAACACTACCATTTCCCATTGCTAATGGTGGGTTGGGGATAAGGATTAAGGAAACTTACCACTTTCAATAAAGCCTTACTAGGGAAATGGTTGTGGTGGTTTGGAGTGGAGGACACACAACTAAGGAGGCATGTGATGGCCTTGAAATTTGGCAAAGAATTGGGGTTGGAATTCAAATTTAAGTGAGGGTTCTCATGGATGTGGCCTTTGGAGGGGTATTTGGATGGGGAATAGAGTTGGGTTTTGGCATGATTGTTGATCTGGTGACAAGCCTCTTAAAGTGGTTTTCCTGTTTTTGTATGAGATTTCTACAGATACGGAGGCTTTAGTGGAATCATTATAAGTGAGATAGAGTGTGGGGGAGAGTTGAATTTGGAATGCGCGGTTTCATCGAGATTTTAATGATTGGAAGTTGTAGTTGGTGGTAGATTTTCCTTATCTCCTAGTCTTATATTCCTTTGTATGAGGGTAGAGGTTGAGTGAGGTGGAGGTTGAAGAAGAATGGGGATTTTTGACATTTGTTCTTTTTATAATACTTTGAGGGGACCTTCTTCTAACACTTTCTTGTGGAAAGGTATTTGGGGTGTGAAAGCCTTGGGCAAGTTTCCATTTTTTTTTTGTTTGGACGGTGGCTTGGGTGAAGATACTCACTGGTGATAATTTGAGGAGAAAGGACCATATTATTGTTGATTGGTGTTGCATGTGCTGATGTAGTGGAGAGACAGGGAATCGTCTTTTGATTCATTGTGGGGCGCCTATCATTTATGGATGTTTGAAATTTTGTTTCGTTGTGTTTATGTGGAGCATTCAAAGGGAGCAAAATAATTGCACGTTCGAGTATTTGGAGAGCTAGCCTATTTCGCAGGCATCTTGTTTGATTGGTTTGAAGTTTGGGGACTCACATCTGGTGATTGCATTCTGATGTTTATAGATTATTTTTTTCATGTACATAATTTCTTGTTGTTTTGTTATTCACTTGGCTACTTCATGCCCCCTTTTTTTTTTTTTGCATGAACTACTCTTTTAATAAAATTCTTATTAACTATCAAATATATATATTGGAGAGGCTTCCAAATGGTTTGTGGCTTGGTGCGTTTAGTATTCATCTGAGTTGGTTACTTATGGTTGCCTCCAGCTCTGCATGTTGTCAATGATTGCCAAATCAACACTTCAATCATCATTTACTAATATTAATAATTCTTGATTCCTATCAATTAAACATTTAAACTTATGTATTAATGGTCTTTTTTACAGTTTGGACTTGACCTGACTCTTACAACTGGTGTTATCAGGTACAAAGCTCATTAAAGTTTAGTTGCTCAATGCTAGTATTTGGGATAAATAATAGGGTTTTGACTCTTTTCTGAAGTGTTCTAAATTTTGTGCATGAACCTTGTTTAATATAGGAAAAGTTGCCATAATGCTAGTAGGATCGGCTGTGATTTTTGGTTGTTCCACATGTTGTGAAACCTTTTAGTATTTCGGAAACAACATATATTTTATAATATTTTTATTTATTTACAGTCTAACGGAGAAACAATGAATAATTTCAAATATGTGTGTGTGTGTGTGAGATAACCGTTCATATTGGTCCTGTGTTCATATTTCCTACTGATATTCTCAATATAAATGTGGCCTTTTCATGTTATTTCTCAAGGAATAAGCATTTCTTGACATTTATACAAAAAAATGTGTTTATTATGTGATCTGTCTGTTCTTTTCTGTAGCAGGCTCTGTAGAGAAATCGCTTCGCCAACTAATGGTCGACCTATTCAGGATATTATACAGACAGATTGTGCCATAAATACTGGTGGTAGTGGAGGACCTCTCTTTGATAGTGCTGGAAGTCTGATTGGGATAAACTCGGCTATTACTACTACATTTGGTGCATCCTGTGGTCTTGGATTTTCAATTTCTATTCATTCTATGAGTTATTATGTAGACTTTACTTTTTTTATTCTTGATAGTTGAACTTAGGTATGGCATCATGTAGATTTAATTGAGACAAAACTATTTAAACTTTATGCTTTAAACTGAGAGTGCATTTGGTTAGGGTGAAAAGTGGGGGGATGCAAAATGAGGGAGAGAAAAGTGGGGAGAGAGTTTTCAATCCTTCCATTTTTTCACTACCCAAATCAAACACCACGAGAAAAAACTAAAATCTATTCTATCCCTCTACTTTTCCATTGCTATCCCATTTTCTATTTTCTCACTTTTCCACCACTCCAACCAAATGGATCTTAATTGGGCATTTTTTTTTTCATTCTTTTGTGTTTGTGGGCTAAAGATATATGGGTGGAAATCAATTTCATTTTCACTGTATTTGGTTTGGTGAAAACAGAGGGGATGGAAACCGCGAGGGGGGGGGGGGGGGGTGTTGTTAGTTTTCTCTTGTTTGGTCGGGAGTAGAAATTGGATGAGAAAATGGGTGGTCCCGTGTACTTTCCATTGAGCACACCAAACTTGATCTCTCCAAATTGGAGAAAAAATGGGAGAGAAAATTGGAAGGAACTGAGAATCACTACTTTGTCCCTTGCTTATTGTTACAACATCTTATTTGACAGTGTCCGAAAAATTAGTTCAATTCAAAAAAATAAGAACACAGTAATTACAACAAAAGGATGGGAAAAAAGGTTGTAATAAAAAGAAGTAGAAGTTAAAGATTTCAGAATTTTTTAGATTAAAACAAAAACAAAAAAGATCTACCAATAATCCTTAGTGGAAAGAGAGGAATAGAGGAAAGTTGATGCTGATGCCAACTTTGGTGGCATCTTTAAGGGCACTAGAGAATTTGATCCCCATTTTTACTGCTTGGATATCTCCCTGTGTGTGTATGTAATGTGTTGTGAATGGAAAGAAAAGGGGACGAGATATTGGGGAGTTGTGATTGTCCTCATTCCCTTGAAGTTAATGGGCTTAAACATGAAGCAACTTTGCTTCTTCTTTTATTTATTTATATAATTTATTTATTTTTTAATTTATAAAAGTTAGTAACAGTGCTATTCATTTATTTATTATATTAGAAAGCTTGATATTTGATAATTTAAAAAGAAGATGTAGGTAGATAGGTAGGAAGTTTGATAAGTTTTTATTTATTTATTTATTTTTTTAACCAACATAATTTAAGAAGTTTATCAAAAATAAAAACATAATTTAAGATAGGAAGAAAATTGGTATGACTTAATATAATAAATATAAAAATGTGATATGCTCACTTTTATTTATTTTTATAAAATGATAAAAATGTGTAATATGCTAATAAAAAAATTACTTTTTATATAATTAAGGGCACAATAGTAAATTTATGTAAACTACATTTTTTATTCTCACTTTTCTCCTCAACCAAATAAATGACTTTTCCATCTATCTACTTTTCTATCCTCTTAACCAAACTTACATGAAAACTAAAATCTCTGCTATCTCCCACTTTTCTATCCCCTCCCTATTTTCTATCCTTCCACTTTTCTATATCCCCAACCTATCGGAACCTAGTTTGCTATACTCTTTGTTTTTGGTGAGTGACTAAGTCACTATCCTCCTTGCATATCCAAGTACGTGGCATGGCATTATTGACCAGTTGGTGAGAGATGGGAAGGTCTTAAATCCACATTTAGGAATTACGTTGTCATCTGTTCCGTTGCTGGATGGATTGGATGGAATTACGTTGTCATCTGTTCCATTGCTAGATGGATTGGATTGGCTGCTTGTAATAGATGTTACTGTGGATGGGCCAGCTGCTAAAGCGGTATGTACGCTTTCTTGAAATGAATTTCCTGCCTGCACTAAAAAATGTCTATTACATCAAGTGTTAATACAACAAAATATATAGTAGTTTTAGACAAAATATTGCATCTACAAGTTAAAATGGTTGCAATAGTAACTTAAAAGTGTTAAATTATTGCATCAACAATAATAAGTTGCAATAACTTATAATTTTCAACTGCAATAGAAGCTTTAATATATTAGGAAAAATTGTTGTAATAATTTAAAATGAAAGAATTGTGGCAATAAATTGATATCAATTGTTTTTGCAATTTATTGCAACAAAAATTTTGAATTAATAGCTTATTGCATCGAAGTTACCATAGTAATAATTTGATATTAATTCTTTTACAATTTATTGCAATGACAAACACATAATTGCAATGAATATATCGTTGCAATAACTTGGTATCAATTATTTCATAGTTAATCGCAGTGACAAAATGAATTAATTATCTATTACAATGAAGATATCACTGAAGTAATTTAATCTGATTTATTTTGTTCAATTATTTGCAATCTATCACAACAAGTTTCGTGAAGTATAGGCTTGAAGTATAGGTTATACTTGTAAGTATAGCCTATACTTACAAGATATTCGAAATAGTATGTTGTTTATTGCAACTATATATATATATATATATCATTGCATCAAAGTTATTATTAAAATATTTGGAGTTTATTGCAACAAAAAATTTTGTTGCATAAACCTATCACCTCAAATTTTATTGCAACATCTTATATTAATTATTGCAATGACTCTAATGTTATTGCAATGGTTTTTTTCGTTGCAATAAACATTTTTTCTTGTAGTGCTGGAAAGTTTCATGCTGATTTTTCTTTGAGAGATATGAATATCATTGAAATTAGTTTCCTGGTTATTAGGCAAGATGCTTTGTTTTGATCATCCTTCTTTTGTTGACTCAGCTTCTTTAAGTTTGATGGTTTTCTACTTCCATTCAGTGACCGTTGATCAATCTCTATGCTGCAGGGCCTACGAAAAACCGATCATCATGCCTGCATTCTGGGTGACATCATAACATCTGTGAATGGTAAAAAGGTCACCAACAACAATGATTTGTTTAAAATTCTTGACCTATGTAAAGAGGGTGATAAGGTATGGTTATGTTTTCATTTCTTTGATGTTCTTATGCACTGTGTGTGTGTGTTGGGTGGGGGGATGGTGCGAGGAGCAGAGACAGAGATGGTTATTTCAAAATGGGAAACTTTCTCTAATGAAAATGTTCGATAGAATCAAAGACTTTATATATTAACGTTTTTAATAAGTATTAATAAATTAAAAAATAATCATAAAATTTGTAGAAAGAGCATACCTAATTTAATAAGGATTCTTTTTATTGAAGATCAAACCTAAATAAATCAAATTTGTTTGTGTTAATTACTTAATTGCTTTATCCAAGAAGATTGAGTTCTATTTAGTTAAATGGACACTAATCAAAAGTTATTTAGTGTTGGGCTTCACGATTAGTTATGCTAACATAGTTTAGGATTATTTGTAACTCTGAAAACCAAATTAAAAAATATATAAGTATAATGATGTGGGAAAATATGAGTTTTAAAAGCTTATATGGTTACATTAGAAGAAGTCAACAAAAAGTTAAATTGTTCTTGCACATGCAACACCACTCTACAAGGCAGATGGAGCTCATATATTGCACGATGAGCTCATATATTGCACATGCAACACCACTCTACAAGGCATAATAGAAAGGTTTGCATTCTGAATTGGTGTTATATGTGCAAGTGCAATAGTGAAAGTGTTGACCATCTTTTCCTTCATTGCCTGGTTGTCTTGGAGTTGTGGGATATGGTTTTCAATTTATTTGGAGTTTGTTAGGTTATGCCAAGGTCTGTTGTTGGGCTATTGGCTTGCTGGCAAGGTTGTTTTGGTTGCCATCGTAATGGAAATATATGGAAGGCCGTTCCTCATTGTTTGTTGTGGTGTATTTGGAAGGAGAGAAATAGTAGATGTTTTGAAAAAAACGAGAGTTCCATGCCTGATCTCAAGCTTCTATTTTTTCGTTTTTCCGACCCTTACTTGACTGGTTCTTTGTGTGGAGAAACCGTCCTTTTTATTCTATTTTGAATTTACTTGACTTTTGTTATGTTCGTTTTTGATTTGTTCCCCCTTGTATGCTCCCTGTGTATTTGGGTGACTCTCTCTTTTTATTTTCAATGAATCTTTATTACTTATAAAAAAAAATATATATTGCACATGCACCACCACTCTACAAGGCATAATAGAAAATTTTAAAGCATGCTAAAATAATTGTTTGGTTTTCTATTATGTTCTTATCATGCAATATATGAGCTCATTCCATTTTACTGTGGCCGAGGAACTTTTTGATTAATAGCCTGAAAATATATAAAGATGCTTAGTTAAAAATTTATAGAGCTGTAGCTGATTTAATTAGCTTCTAGAAGTGTATATTTAATTATTTTTGCACTCAGGTGACTGTGGAGGTGCTGCGTGGTGGTCGAAAGATGAATATTTCTGTCACTCTTGAGCTGAATCCTGATGAGTCAGAGTCAGATGTTATGCTTAGTACCAGAAAAGTGTTTGAGGTCAGTGCATATAAGATGAATTTGTCATTATTTTTGTGTATTAATTTTTTCTTGCTAAGGGGTCCTGAATCCTGATGTGCATATGTATTGCAAATGCTGTACTTTGATAGCAAAGTTTACATTATTATTGAGGTTAAACTGTGTCACTGTAATCTCCTTTAGTGGGTATCAATTGAAAGCAAAAAAATAAAGAACCAAAAGTGGGATGTAAGAAATGGGCTTTGCTAATGGTCCATTGGGTCTTACTTTAATTTTATTTTAATTTAGTTATTTATTTGGGCTTAGTAATAAAAGCCCAAAGCTCAAAGTCCAAGTCTTATTAGGGTTTTAAGAAATCCTAGTCCTATTAGGAATAGGTATCCATATTAGACTTATATTTAAAGGGTTGTAATATTTTCTATAATAATATTTTCAGTTTAGAGCTATGAATCTTTGTCTACGGTTTGTGTGATGCAAACTTCTCCTAGGTGTGATGCTAAGGAAGTCTAGGTGTGATACGTAGAAAATTATTTCTCCTTTGTTCCATCCCAAACCCTACCAATCTTTGTGCCTTTGGAAACCTTATAATCCCTATTCTTTTCCAGCCATTTCCCTCCAAAACCTAACCCTAAACCCTCAAAATTGAAGCTATACCTGATCTTTCCCAGCTGTTTTAAATCAGATTTTGTTTGTCCCCTTGTACTGCGCCACATTGCACCATTATTGGTATCAGTAAGTCAGTTACTTTGGCCCAGGTAGTCTGCAAAGTTATGAAATTTTCTGTTGTGAAGGGCTATGGTTTCCAAGAGTAAGAAATCATCACATTTGTCATGGCATGAATTCCACACATTCAGGAATGTTGAGATTTATATTCTTTGCTATCATGGTGCATACCAGCTTCATATATAGGAATTTTTATTTTTTAGGAATTTTTATTTGTAACAGCGATATGTAGTATCACTGTCATATGGGTGTAGAGCCCACAAATATTGGAACCATTGTTATATGTAAGGTATATTACATACCGTTTACACATAAAGCCATCTTGATAGATAGGTTGAATTAGGGAAATTCTTTAGTGTTTTCAATGAAGATATTCAGGGTTTAAATTCCTATTCTCCCAATTATCAAAATAATTTGGTTAGGTTAAATGAGATTCAGATCTTCTAGAGTTCCTAGGGTACTTTACCAAGTAAATTTCTTTAAATCTTCACCTTTTATTTAAAATTAATGGTTTAAGATGTTGTCACATCATCAATCCACTAACTTACTCTTTCAAAAACACAAATAAGAGATAACTTTAGGAAACAGTCGTGAACCTTAACGTGAGCAAACGGATTTAAACTTTTTTTTTCTTTTCTTTTTGGATGGAACAAATCATCAACCCACAAATTACTCCCGCCATTTTTCCCATTAGAATCCAAAAGTCACTCCTGGGCAAGAAGAAAACCGGACTTGAGATTGCAACTCTCCTAAATCCTTGAAATTTTCAATACTTTCAATCACAAATGATGGATCCACCCAGCTCAATCCCTTCAAACAGTCCATGGATGACCATTGAAAGCCCAATGGAGGCCAAGTATATTAGCTATCTTACTCTCTCTTTGGCCTTTGTTCTCTGTCTATTGTCTACTGTGCTATCTTACTCTTTCATTTTTTTCATTCAAGAGAGGCTGTGTTTTTTTGGGGCTATATCCTCTGCCTGCAAGGTGTTTGATACATGTTCTAGATAAGAAATAGAGCAGACAAAGAAGATAGTTGTACTAGTTTGGGCTCCATGGTATTGTTGATTTTTAAAATTCTTAGTCTTTACTTTGTGTTTGCCCCACTCTGTTTATAATTAAAAAGCCAATGCTTGGTTACTAATGATTTGCATTGGACAGATAAGATACTATCTCCTGTTTAAGAGTTTAATTATTGGAAGTCTTTGTATCTCATTATCTTTTGAGTCTGAGATTGTGGGTTGAGTAGTGACTTGTTCTATTATTTTTTAGGTGATCATGTACTATGTCAAGTTCAGGTTTAAGTGAATCGGGATTGTGACTTAAAAAAATATATATTAAAAAAAAAAAAAGATGAGAGGATAACGTGCCAAAGTCCATACATGTATAGACTCTAGAGTATTAAAAATCCTTCATTATCAGATTTGTGTTGTACTAGTACACAAGAATTTTGTCGTAGCCATTGTCGTAGCCATAACGTCATCACCACCATCGACAGTAGCAACCTCCGACCTCCCTTCTTACGTTTTCATTTGGTCCTCAATCTCATAAGTCCCAGGTTAGATTTGTACCATACTCTCTCCTTCACTGCCTCTCTTTGTTTTCTTGATCTCTCAAGTCCAGTTGCGGCCAAGCTTCTGCTTAAACCAACACCCACTGCCGCTAGTGGTGCTTCTCACTGGCGTCAAAACGGTTGGTGGCCATCAGGTCCCCATCTCTTCTATTCTTTATATCATTTTTTATTTTTGTTTCGATTTTTATTTGTTTTCTAGACATGACCGAAACCCCTTTGGCTTGAGTTTGAAAAATGGGGTTTTGGGATATGGCCAAATGCTGTGATTGAATGAAAAGTGGTCTTCTTGTAATTGTTGTGTGTACGGGTTTCTTGGCTCTGGCAATTAAGAAATCTTGATACCAAATTATATATCGCTTTTCTTTGGTTTATAGCACTAACAATAATCCTTTTCTTAGTTTCTTTCGCTGAAACAACTTTGCTTCTTAGCTTAATAATAAGCTCTTAGTTTGAAGTTCGTCACAATGTATTAGTTTTCTCTCATTACCTTTGTTAGTTACTATTGTGGTTTGGGTTTGGCAGTAGTTGATTATTTTATTTTATTTTATTTTTATGTTGATTTTGGAAATGCACTGACAGAAACTTGAAGTGATGTTAAGCTATTTTTTATGCATGTTGTGCAGTGTTGAGGGAGATTCACCATACTTAGAAATGCACCAGTACCCTCTTAATTGGCTGATTCTCTTCTAGAGATTCATCTTATGCAAAGGGTAAAACCAAATAATTCGAAGTCTGGTTGAACATGTATCTACCATGGCATAATTCTTCTTGCCCTTCTGTTGTTGTTATTGTATAATCGAATTGTTGAGCAAGTTGTAACTTCGTGTTGTAGCTGATTTTGTGTTGATGAATCAATGTAATTTAAACAAATTTGTTATAGAAATAGCATGTTGTGATGGAGTACAACTTCATGTTGTAGCTGATTTTGTGTTGATAAATTGATGTAATTTAAACAAATTTTTACACAAATAGCATGTTGTGGTGGAGTTATGTTATTAGCTTTTTGGGTCTTAGCTTGGAGTAAGTACTAAAAATTGAGGATGACTTAAAAACATGAATTATATCAAATTGTCCAAATAGCCTCTCCACCCAAAAGCCAGTTTATATGATGGAATTTCATGTAAGTGCTATTGATTAGTGCTCTAATTATTGGTA
The DNA here is from genome assembly GCF_040712315.1 of Castanea sativa. NCBI lineage: Eukaryota > Viridiplantae > Streptophyta > Magnoliopsida > Fagales > Fagaceae > Castanea > Castanea sativa. The sequence goes on from NC_134013.1 coordinate 67,608,681, forward strand.
AAGCTTTCAACTTCTTGACGGGCTCAATATGTTCTCTTGAAAACAAGGATTACAACTCAAGAGTCTTCCAAGGATGCGTAGCCTATTTTACAAACAATAGATCCAAGATAGAAGTAAACAAGAAAAAAACTTGATCCAAAAATGAACAAAATCTTATTAAAATATAAACTTCGATAAAAAAAAAAAAAACCATTGTAATAAGAGTTATAATGAAAACATGGTAGTTGACACTTGAGAATGAACAACATTTCCCACCATCATAATACCTTCCTACAGAATAACAAAAAAAAAAAAAAAAAAATATGGTGCATACTTCAAGACCAAATGCTTCAATAATCACAAGTGTTGCCACCCTGCTCAGCTGCAAAGCTAAATGTAACATTCACTCATTTAGGATTAGGATTTGGTGCAATACCGATGTAATAACAATGATTGAGATTGAAAGTTGCAAAAAGTAACTTTCAATTTCAACTATTAAATAAAAAAATATTTAAAAAAGTAAAAAGTTAAAAATGTAAAAAAATTTGTGAAGGAAGTGGTGTAATTGCATGGTGCATTTAGTTGTACACTGGTATGTCTCTTGTTTCTTGACGGTACATTTATCCAAAACTAGCAATTTTCAATCCACCCTACGGATAAGCTTAAACAAAAGAAAATTGTTTTGCACTTTCTCAATAATAACAGTTAATATCAATCTAGGTTTATGAAAGATATCATTAAAATTTTTCAACCCAATCATTGACAAGTATGTATTAAATAACTATAACAATAAGAAGAAAAAGTAGAATATCCCCCCTGCGTGGAGCTTCTTAACAATAAAATTATTATTGGAAATTCGTCAACAGCAAATAGAATGCGTCTTGAAGTTGAGCACTAACACCTAAAGATACTAGAAACTTTTATTTAAATTCAAAAGGAAACCAACAAGAAAAGGAAAAGAAGAGAGTTAAAAAAAAAAATACTATTCATAATCTCTAATTGTGCAACCACAGTTGGGAATTTGGCATTTCTGCTTCTGATTGTGCAAAAATAGGACAAAAATCCAGTCCTTATTGTAGGGATGTGTGAATAGCACAGCCGGCCCTAGACATTTTGGAGCCTTAGGCAAAAAACTAAAATGGGGCATTCTCCAACTCCATTTAAAATTCTTACCAAATAGGATATTTTCCACCTAATCCATGGCTTCAAAACAAATTTATCCAATTTTTTTTTTTTTTAAAAAGAAAAATTATGACACTATACTAAAAAAAGAAGAAGGTAAATTCCACAAACCACCTGTGAGGTTTGACCTAATACCAACCAAGTCTAAAACTTTTCAAAATTAACCAATTTAGTCCTTATGCCCAATCTTTTCCCTACACACCGTTTAAGTCCGTTAGTCATTGGAGTCTCTCATCTCTCTCAACGGTCTCTCCTCTGATCTCTCATCTCATCCTTTTCTCATCCTCTCCCTAACCCTAAACTCTAATCCCCCAAAATCTCATGGCCACCGCTGGCAAGCCATAGTTGTTGCGAGCTCCACGATGGTTCTCTCTCTCTCTCTCTCTCTCTCTCTCTCTCTCTCTGTGTGACTTTCCTTTTCTATTTTCTTTTTCCTTTGCTTGTTCTATTTTCTTTTCTTTCTTTTTTTGCTTGGCCGAATTAACCCTTGATGGGTTGGTGGTTTGGGTTAGCTATCTCTTCTCTCTCAAGCAAAGGAAGTGGTGCGTGGACTGGTGGTTTGGCTTGGTTGTGGGTTGCCAATGGTGGTTTCGATTTGCTATGGGTTTTTGGGATTTGAGTTTTCAGTGGTGGTGGGTTCCGTTGGTGGTGAATTTTCTTTAGGGATGGTTATGGGTACCAATATGTGGTGGTTTTGCTGTGGTGGTGATGAGTTTGTTATCATTTGTTTGGGTTTTGTGGCTAGTGGTGGTGGGTTTCGATATGGGTTTAGATTTGTTGTGGGTTATTTGGATATTGTGGTCAATGGTGGTCAGTGGGGTTTTCAGTGGTGGTGGGCTTTGATATGGGGTTGGATTTGTTTTCGGGGTGGGGGTGGTTGTGGGTTCCACTATGGTAGTCGTTTTGCTACGGTGGTGGGTTTGGTTTTTTGGATTTGGGTTTGTTGTTGGGGTGGATTTGGCTGAGTTTTGGTATGAGTAGAATTGAGTTGTTGTTTTGCCTGTGGCTATGGCAAATATGAGGTTAGGGAGAAAGAGAGTGAGGGAAGGAGAAGAGAGAAGAGATTAACAGTCCAACAGAGAAGAGAGTCACAGTGAGAATGGTCTACTAACGTGGCTAACGGTGTCCAAGGATTAAATTGACTTTTAAGGATCAAATTGGTTTGTTTTGAAATGTGTTGGATGTAGTTGGCATTAAGTCAAACCTCAGGGTAGGTTTTTGGAATTTACCAAAAAAAAAACCTCGTTGCACGTGCAAAACACATATGATGAGACTAGTTTATATATATTAGAGTAATTAATATTACTTTTTAGGTGTAAATGCACTTTTAGTCTCTATATTTTGACTCGATTTCTATTTTGGTCCCTACATTTTATTTTTACCACTTTTAGTCCCTAAACCAATTAGCGCGTCTCATTTTAGTCCTTTCTATCGGTCAACTAACAGAAAATGCTAACGTGGCTGACGACACAGTAAAATAGTAATTAAAAAATATATTTTGACATTAAAAAATTGTCACGTCAGCATTTAAATTAAAAAAAATTAATTTATTAATTTTAACTAAAAAAAAATTAGAAAAAAATCACATTAATTGAGATCTCAGATTGCTTGAACAAGAACACAAATCCAGATCAAAGAACACAAACCCAGAAATTAAAAAAAAAAAAACTACAACAACAACAACAGTCAACCATTCAAGACCGAATTCTCCCTCAGTCCCAACCCAAACCCAGCCCTCTTCTCCATGCTCAGATGGTTGCTCCACCTCGATGATCCACATGTTTTCAGACGAGTTCTTGACTCAAAACCTTATAGGTTTCAAGCAACTGGATTCAATTGGGCTAAACCAACTAACCCCATCTCAGATCCACCAGATCCAAACCCAGATCCACCTCCAAAACCAACACTTTTACCCATAAAATCAACAACCACAACATGGTTCTTGTTCTTCAAATACCCTCAGCTTTTTGCCAGGCTTAACTTCCTAAACCTTCGTCACCATGGCTCTTGCGTTGGTGGCGATTTAGATCCTTTTTTTTTGGCTTTTTTTTTCAAAGCTTCACCTTTGAGAAATTCATAGGTATCGAAGGCCTTACCGGCGGCGAGCGACACAACGAGAAACTGAATGAAAGAGAAAGAGAGAATCGGAGGAGCTTTGAAATCGGGAAGATAGATAGAAAGGCGATGGCTCAAAATGCACAGCTTCAAAAGTTCTGTGTTTCTTTTGGCTATCGAGACTTTAGCCTAGATGGGGGTTTCTCCTTCTGAAGACCAAGACCAAGACCTAGATGGGGACGAGGACCATGAAGTCGAAGTCAAGGCGAGCCAAGATGTGGGTTCAAGACGAGAGCTGAGACGCGGGTTCAAGCCGAAGTCGAACAAGAACTTGTGGGAGTAGATTTTGTTGGAGATAAGAGAAGAAAAAGAGGAAGAAAGAAAGAAGACTAAAGAAAGAAAGGGAGGCGGAGAAATTGAGAGAAAGATCTGGGAAAGAAGAAAAATAAAGAAGAAAAAGAAACTTAGATATGTTATGTTTGGGTGTTTGTTGTTATATTTAAATCTGGGTTTGTGTTCATTGTGTTATTGTTGAAGATGAACTCAGAACTAAATCTATGAATTTTTTGAATTTTAATTCTGCTGTTTTTTTTTTTTTTAATTTGATAAATTAATTTTTTTTAAAATTAGATTCTAATGTGACCTTTTAAATTTCTGGGCAATCAAACATGTTTAGGGAAGAACATGAACAGTCATGTTCTTCCCAAGAACTAATGAATTTTTTTTATTTATTTTAATGTTTGTTTTTAATTTAATTAATTATTGTATGTAATTATATATATTTTTTATTCCACCGTCAGCCACGTCAACCTTTTCCGTCGGTTGATCAACGGAAATGACTAAAATGAGACGCGTTAATTGGTTTAGGGACTAAAAGTGGTAAAAATAAAATGTAGGGACCAAAATAAAAATCGGGTCAAAATGTAAGGACTATAAGTGCATTTACGCCTACTTTTTACTATAATAGATAAATTACATAGATTAATTAATATAATATTTTAATTATATATGTAAAAAATAGATTTTTAAAAGAACAAATTTGGTAAATAAAACTACCTTCCTAGAACCTTCATTTCAAATCATTTTTTCCATTCCCAAGCTCCCACCAACATGGCCACCTCTACTCCTCAACTTTTCCATTGCATTTATTCTCTTATATATATATATATATATATATTTATTTATTTATTTATTACTTCTTTACAGTTTAGTAAGTTTATGATGCTTCTTTCTTCTCAATTCTTCAGACTCTCAACTTTGTCTTCGTCTTCTTTCTTCTCAATTCTTCTTTCTTTAGAGATTGAGGATGATATTTTTGCGATAATTGATTTTGTTTAGACCAAAAAATTTTTTAGGTACCAATATATAGAAGGATGTTCTAGATTTTTTGTTCTTTGGTCACAAAGATTTATAAGATTTTTTGAAGTTTTATCTAAAACTAATTTTTTTTTTAAATTTCTACTACTTCTTTTTCAAAATTTTGGGGCCCTCTTCCATTGGGGGTTTTAAACCATGGCTTAATTGACCTAGTTGAAGGGCTTGCCCTGTGAGAGAGTCATCACTACCCAAATGTGAATAATCACTACCAAGAGAAAATTACTGAGAAACGTATGGCATTTTGTTATCATGATTTGTAGATGTTTTGGCTACTCCAGTGCTATTACTACCAACTAAGAGCACTTAAAATTTTCAATGTCTGCTCCCATTTGAAAGCATAATGGACTATAAAGTAAAGACTCACCTATTAGATATTTGCTAAAACAATAGCTTAGGGCAGCCAGCAGATCCCTTTTTGCAGTTCACATTTTTGTGCTTATTTTGGATACTAAACCTTAACTTATGAGAATAATGAAGGAAAGAAGTTCAGCTTGTCTACTGTTTGCATAACTCTCATATGGGTGCCTCATACCTTTTCACCATGTAACCTAGTCCCCAATCCTTAATCTAGCTAGGTTCTAGATAGTGCTTTGTTTATGTATTTCTACATTTTGATGGAATGTAACTAGAACTAAAAGCTACGTACTTTTTTAGATTGTATATAGGACCAAGTTCTTGTAATTTTTGTCAAATTTAAAATATCAAATTATTCAATGAAATTTAAATTTTCAAATCAATTTTTAGTTTTCTTATTTTTTTCTTATTAATAAAATAAGTGGTGACTTTATTGTAAAACTGAAATCCTTAATCAAGGGGTCAAAACATATCAAGTGAACTTCCCACTATTTGAGGGACAAAATCATGATCTCACTCATTCCTGTGGGTTTGACCCAATATAAAACCTGGTAGATTGAGGTCATGGTCTCTCACAAATCACAATGAGTCGGACAACTCAAAGACTTGACATCTAGCTTGATCCCATTGAATTAAAATTTGTTGACTTCCCGCCATTGACACATTGCCACATGAAAATTGACTTGATCAATCGAACGCTTGCAATTTAATAATGAAGATTTTGATGTCTACAATGGGATGGGACAGTAAAATCCATTTCTATTATATAACTTTTATTCGGTGAGGGCAACGGGCAACCCATGAGAGTAGCAAAGCAGTGGCTCTTTTGATTAGCTTATGGGTTAAAGGCTTGAAACTAAGGCTCAAAGAAAAAATGAGCATTGTTCCATAGTATAATGTTGCCGTTTGAAAAAACATATGGAAAAAAAGATATTGAATAAAACGAGCTATTCAAAGTACCCTATGGAAAACGAGATATTAAATAAGTGGTAAAGGTTGAGCATGAGAAAATCAATTTATAGCTATAATTCTGCCATAGGAAATTACAAAAATCTTGTAATGTGAATTTTTCAAACAAAAGTTAATTTCCTAAGTCAGTATTGTAGAGACACGATTTGCACCTAAGCCCACAAATGGGAAGGGGATAGGCCCAAAAAGCTTAATACAATGAATTTGTAGAGAGTGCGTTAGAAATCTAGGTTTTAATGAGTTTAGTTAACAATAACGTTAAGCTAAAATTGCAATAGGAGGAAGCTGGAATAATTTTTTATAGTGAAAACTGTCCTCAAACTTAAGTCGAGGAGGTTGATTCTTATATTTCACTCTCTTAAGGACAAATTACAGATGTTGTTCTTGAGTCTACAATGTTGTCTTTTCCTCCCTCCTTCCTTCCTTCGATCCCCATTCTCCGGGACCTTCTTCTATCTTATACTTCCTTTTTCCTCTCATTTTCGCTCTCCACGTGTAGGTCTAGACTGCTCACGTTGATACTTGTCCCATCAGCACTTTCTTAAAGTCTTTAGGTAATAGCTGTAAGGCTGAAAATCACTGTTCAAATATCACTTTCTCATTAATGAGGCCAGAGATTTGAATACAGAGCATTTAATGCGGTGGTAGCAGCTTTCTCTTAGATATTTCATAACTGTTCCTGCGCTTTGTGCCCCCATGAAACATATCTTCATCAACAAGACCTCCTAGAAGATCATTCTGGACAACATGATGTACCATCTGATCCTTACTTCGCTTAGTTGAGGAGACACCCCTCCTCAGATTACCTCATCAGGAAGCTGGTGCAGGATGTGGCTATAGGCCTAATGAGGCGTTATTGGCTTGAGGATGGGTTGTTGTATGCCAAGGGTGGTAAGTTGTTTGTTCCAAGTGGGAAGATTCGAAGAGAGTTGCTAAAGGAAACTCATGATCCATAGTGAGTAGGACATCCGGGTAAGAATAGAATGTATGCATTGCTATCCCGTTCTTACTATTGGCCTAAGATGTATTTGGATATTGAGTTGTATGTGAAGACTTGTTAGTTTGCTATCAAGACAAGGGTTTGACTCAAAAGGAAGCAGGTCTACTATAGCCTCTTCTCATACCAGAAAGTCCATGGGTTTCTATTTTAATGGATTTTATTACTGGTTTGCCAAAAGTTTAGGGGATGGGTTCAGTATTTGTGGTGGTTGATAGATTCTCAAAGTATGCTGTTTTTATGGTTGCACCGAGCACATGTACAGCAGAGGTAGCTGCTGAATTGTTCTATAAAAATGTGGTGAAATACTTTGGGTTGCCTGAAGACATTGTAAGTGACAAAGACTCTAGATTTACTGGTGGATTTATACTGTTCTATATGGTTTTATGGGTTTAGAGTTGAAGTTCATTACTGCAAATCACCCACAAACAAATGGGCAAACAAAAAGACTCAATGCTGTATTGGAGGACTACTTAAGGCATTATGTGATTGCCAACCAGAAGAATTGGTTAGATTTGTTGGATTTTGCACAGTTTGCCTACAATCTACATAAGTCTTCATCAATTGGGATGAGTCCCTTTGAGTTGGCTATGGGGTAACAACCTCTCACACCTCATGAGATTGCTAAGCAGCGTTCAGGGGGTAGATGTCCTACAGCATATAGATTTGCAATCAACAAGCAAGAACTGATGCAGGAGACACATGACAGCTTGTTGAAAGCACAGAGGAGAATGAAGAAGTATGCTGACAAAGGGAGAAGGCCTCTAGAGTTCTAGGTTGGGGACAAAGTGCTGTTGAAATTGACTCCACAAATTTGGAGGAAGTTTAGAAGTGAAGCAATTCATCGAGGTTTAGTTCCTAAATATGATGGTCCATTCGAGGTTGTAAAGAGAGTTGGTACTGTGGCTTACAAGCTGAAGCTGCCAGAAAGATTGTAGATTCACCCAACAATACATGTGAGCGTCTTGAAGCCTTATCATGGGGATGCAAAGGATCCTACAAGGAATGAGGCAAGGCGTGGCCCGCCTACTGTTATGGTTCAGTTTGATAGAGAAGTTGATAGAATTCTCGACAAAAAGGTGACAGGTTATCAAAAGGAAGGAAATATGATACTACTTGGTGAAGTGGAAAGGGGCTACTGAATCAGAGGCAAGTTGGGAGAAAGCATGTACATTGTGGCAATTTGAGAAAGAGGTGAAGGCATATAAGGATACCCTATCGATGAGGACATCAACTTCTTCTGGTGGGGGTGGTTTGTTAGAAGCTTTGCAAGTTGCTGATGATGGCACGAGGAATTGGAGTGTTTGGACAACATCAGGCCAACCACTTGGCTCAATGTTTTCTCAAGACACCAATGGCTCCTCATACCTATGTAGTAAAGCTCCTAAGTGCTCTTTGAGGGGGACAAACCTGATCTCCCTGCTGGATTCAGATTGATGAGCATGATGAGGGGCAGCATGTAGAGGCACTTTGCTCCACATGATGCCCCCAAGGCCATGGTAGTGGTGAGCCATGGTGGGCAAAGATGGTTCGGTGATGATGGGCAGTAGTAGGTGGTGCTGACCCTAGGTGATGGTTCATGGCATGGTGGTTTGGCTAGGTTGCTTTGTGTGTGGGCTTGGTGGCTTGTGTGCAAGGCAGTACTGGGCTATTGTGATGATATTAGGCTATGCAAGGCATTGGGCTAGTTGGTGCTAGCAGAGTGCATGGACTTGTGTGAGTGGGCTGGTAGCAATTGCTTGATGGGCTGCATATGGACATGCTATGTGGGCTGTGATGCTGATGAGAAGGGCTTGGGTAGGGACCAAGCTTTTAAAACGTGATGGGATAATTATGTGTAGGCTGTTAGAGCATGGGCAAATGCCTCATGATGTGCTGAGTGATGGGCTAGCATGTGCTGAGTGTGCAGCAGCAGTTATTAAGCAGTTCCTAGCTTGCTGGATGTTCAGACTTGCTGTGTAGGGGCTGGAAACATGGAGAGCAGGCCAAGACAACATCAGTTGGAGGTGTCCTAAGTCAGACCACATGCAGCAGCAAGTCCTAGACAGAGGGCAGTTACTTGGCAGTAATTGTTGTGACAGTTATTTCTGTGCATATAGCCTAGGCTGTTGGGGTTGTCAACAACAAAGAGTATATTTGCCTTAAAGAATTTTGTGTGTATTCTCCAGGCTTCTTTTGTACTTGAATATTGAGCAATAAAGGTTAGGGTTGGTGCCCTGTAAATACTATGTGTGCTGTGTGTGTGTGTGAATTCCCTTAATAATCCTGTTTTGAGTGTTCCTGCAGTGTGTGTGAGTGGTGTATTGGCTAAGACTAAGGGAGGAACTTAGTGTCATCACAGGTAGAAAATTTAAAAGAAAATTTGACCCCGTGACACACACAGACATACCCTTTTCTTTTAAAGGCTGTAGCCAAGTTGACTGCTGTTAAAGAGGGTGAAAAGATACATTCTATTTCTATCAGGAATGGGTTTGAGTCGTTGGTATTTGTTCTGAACTCATTGGTTCATATGTATGCTGCTTATGGACATGCCGATTGTACACACAAGATGCTTGATTGAATGGTTGATAGAGATCTTTCGGCTTGGAATTCTGTGATTAATGGGTTTGCTCTTAATGGGATGCCCAGTGAGGCTCTTACACTTTTCAGGGAAATGGGTTTTGGAGGGTGTCCAGCCATATGGGTTCACCATGGTAAGTTTGTTGTCTACTTGTGCTGAGGTTGGAGCTTTGGCATTGGGTAGGAGGGCCCATGTTTATATATTGAAAATTGGTTTTGAGTGTAAACTTGCATGTTAATAATGCCCTTTTGGACCTTTATGCAAAGTGCGGGAGAATAAGATTATTGCTATTTCTGATGGTAATTGATGCCTACTTTCTTTGCATGTTAGTACTCAACATTGTTAAATTGTGAAGGAAAACATCAAACTTCTACCTTGATAATTAATTTGTTTGTGTCCTTACCCTAATAATATCCACAAAGTGATGTTATGTGTCAAGCTTTAATTATAAAATTTTTGTCACACTTTGACCTGTTGCATGCATTGTGACAGTAGTTATAATTGTAATGCTGCTACTATCTGCCTTTACAACAAAACATAATGCCATTGTACTGCATTAGACTAATGTTGAGGACTGAATCATTCATTACGGTCAATGACGTTCTTGTTACAATAATTTGTTCACAAAGCACACTTCAATAACTCTTTTGTCATGGATTTTGGAGGTTCATGTTGCAGTAATTTGTTCATAAAGAAGACTTTTTATAATTAATTATATATAAGAAAAACAAATAAAGAAGACTTTTTAAATTATTTTGTCTTGAAATTTTGGACATGATTATCTCATGTTGGACACATTTGGCAAAAAAAAAAAAAAACTTGGTAGAAATAGCATGTTATAACTTTTGCCATTTTATTGCTGGTCAAAAAGTTCCTTGGACACCTCAATAATATTTTTATAATCTCAATTTTTGTGGCTACCTTGGTTTTGTGTATCTCTCCAAATCATTGAGTTAGCTTAATATACAGAAAAAGGATAATATTGTCACAAAGGAGAACTTATGCATCTAGCAATATTCGTAATATTGTCATAAGTGATTCGCCTATTTTGCTAAAATTAAAAATATTTTGCTGAAAGTATTGTAGATAAAGGTAAAAATTAGCTGAAATAGTACAGCGGGACTCATGAATAGTATCAAAAAGTGTAGTGGAGCCCATCAATAGTAGCAAAAGTAAGCTGAATAGTAAAATAAGTTAATTTTTTATTTTTGCCAAACACACACTTAGACTTTAGAGAAAGTCTTGTTCGTTTTGGGTTAATTACAAGAATGATATTGAATTGGTGGAGGAATGTTAGTCATTGGACAAATAATTCGAGTGATGGTGTAGTAAGTAGTTTTTTTAATGGTAATGCTTTACAATGAGAAGTTTAAATAGAAAGAGATTCATCTTATTTTGAGTGTTAGCAACTTAGCACAAATATAACTGGGCAACAATGCAACATGAAAACAGACAAGACGTATTTGATGAGTTCCAATTTTTTGCGAAAAGAGAGATATTTATAATCTGAACTATTCAAACATGGGACTTTTTCTTTGAAGTCTTGCAGTTTACATTTTAGATTATTCCTAAGAAGAAATGATAGTAAAATTTTTACTTGAGGACTACAAATTTTGAAGTTGGTATTTGTTATTAGTATTGTGGGGGAGTCCAAGAGTGCTAGCCTTTGTTGGGCCAAGTCCGAGGAGTATGTAGGTCTAATTGATAGTCAACTTGATTCAAGTGAGCCGAGATAACTTAGAAGAAGTTATTCGTGGTCGAGGAGCTAGATAGCCTAAGGAGGACCCTCAAGTGAGGACCACCTGAAGAAGACAAGATGAAGACCACACAAAACTAGAATGTAGGAACCGAGGGAGGCTACAGTGACAAGCGTGGATAAGAGGGAAGGGAAGCTTTCAAAGAAGCATCTGGCACTTTCACATTGAATGCATTGCAATAACCATGTCAGCCACATTAATGATTGAATGACACCTGGATAGTGCCAATACAGCCTGTATTTTACTTAGCACATCCTCCAAAGGGAAGACGAGACAAGTATTTTAAGGGAGATCAACTATCCTTAATGTGGGAGGGTCAAGATGATCACTATAGAAAGGGGGAAGATTCCCAACGAACAGGGATCAAAACTTACAAATTAGAGAGAGAATAACACTTTGTAAAAGGGCTCCTCGACCATTTTGAGGAATGATAAATCTACTCTTTTGTCCTTGATTAACCTTGTTTAGGTTAGTCTTTCTGTCTCTATTCGTTTCTTTGTTATAATTCATTAGTTAGGAGGCCCAAGTGTTATTCTACATATCCATCTCTACAAATTAATTGTAGTAGGCCTCGATCCAAGCCCAATCAACTATTGGGCTTTGGTTTTTCATCCATACAAGTATCTTATGATTTTGTTTCCTCTGAACCTGGAAGATAACAACATAAGTATTATATTTCGTTGTATGCATTAATTTTTGTAAACATTATAGTTCGATCAAGTTTGAGATGAGTTTATTTTCCAATCTTTTAGATAAAATAGGGCAATGGAAGTCAAATTCCTATTTATTATATATAAATGAGCAAAACTATTAAATATTAATCAAATGCCTTAATAGGATATTAATAATAAAAATATAGTTAGTAATATTAAATAAATAAATATGTAAATAGAATACAAATTTTTTATAAAAAAAAATACATTACGTGCCTTCATATCTTATTTTTGAAATATATTTGTTACAAGCTATCCCCTTTTCCTGAAACCTTTTCAGGAAAAATTAGAGAAGCATGGAATTTTGACCCTCCAGCCCAATTATGTGAACATATCATAGATCAGCTTTGGTACGAGGAGAGAATTATCAAGTCAACGAAGCATTAAGGGTCAGTTTGGTTGGTTAGTTCTAGCCAATATTTTCACATTTTAAACAACTTTACACATATTTCAATATACTTTTTCACCCACATGTATATCAAAAACACCCAAACAACATTACTCAAACTAACCAACCAAACAGGCAAGAAACCTAAACTCATTTGGGTTAAAGTATAGCCATTGGTAATCTTGTTTCTTCCTTCTCCTTCTTTTTTTTTGGGTCCGAGTTCAGAATAGTATATTCATAGAATTATGCACAAGTCTATTTAAGCTCAGCTATCTAACACCGGATTTGAAGCCTGTTTTGTCCCGTCCGAGCTGAAGCACATGCTCAAGTATGGCCCATAATGTGGAAAATCCAACCATTTTTGTGCCAACATATAAAAGAAAAAATCAAACACACCCTTTGGTTCCCATTCCCAAATCGAACAAAGCCAAATTAAGGCTAGCTCTCTCTGAAATTGTTTCCAACATGAAAAACAAAACCCTAAACAGGCTTCCTATTAAACAAGGGCAAGCTGTTTAAGAACTTATTTTGAGGCCAAATTTCAATGAACAATTAAGTAGGTTTACATTTGCGTGATCCCATGTAATTTTTATATAAACAATAGTTTGCTAATGCTTGAGTGGGGTTAAGATGAGTTGATTACTCAACTTTCTTAATATATAAGAGCTGTAATAGACAAAGACCTCATGCATCACACATTGTTTTTTTGGGTACATGAGTTGTTATCACGCATGTAGGGTTACACTTTTAAGGTGAAACTAGTCCTTAATCATCTTTTGGTCGTATCTTAAATAATGTTAAGTCTATTGCTATAAGCTCAATTTTTAGTTTTTATTTTTATTTTTTATAGTTTGTATATACACTTTTTCATGCGTTTTCTTACTTTTCTAAATTTTTTTAAAGTACAAGTATATTTTAGCACACTTTCAGTAAAAAGTTAAATAAGTTGTTTTAGTTGTTCTCAAACGAACACTAAGTCTTAACGTTCATAAAATTATTGAAATAAATTTTATCATAATTGATAGAAAAGCATGCAATATTGATCCTCAATCCAAAAAAAGAAAAAGAAAAAAGAAACCTAAGAACATTGGACACATGATAAGAAGAAAAAAATTTGCATCCACAAATATGTTGGAAGGAGACTAATTAAATTCAAAATTACATTCACATAGAAAAATTAATCATAATCAAATTTGACTACAGTAAACTTTTAGCCCTAAAAGTTTGAGATTATTTTGAACCTTTATATTTGATTTTGTTTTTATTTTTGGTCTTTCATATTGGTTCAGTTTATTTATTCATTTTTTAAAAAAAATGAAAAATTTAAAACGTAAATGACCAATATAAAAATAAAATCAAACATAAAAAGTCAAAATAAAAATTTGGAAAAAAAAAGAAAAAAGAAGAAGACCCAAATGAAGATAACCCAAATGTTAGTCAAAACTTTAGTTAATCTTCATCAAAAACTAGAATTTTGTAATCATTGAGAAAGTGGGAAAATGGGCATTTGCCCTTAATTTACAAATTACGCAGCAAAATACCCTTAATTTGAAATTATTTAGCAAAATATCCCTGTTTTTTAAACTCGATTTAAACAAAATCGTGTTATGCGTAAAACTCGATTTTAATAAAATCAAGTTATATGAATATTTTTAAGTAGAACTCGACATTAGCAATATAGAGTTTTACTTAAATTTTCAAAAATATGAGCATTTTGCTAAATAGTTTTAAAACATGGGTATTTTGCTGCATAGCTTGTAAATTAGGGACAAATATCAATTTTCTCCTGAGGAAGCATAGACAAGTAAGGTAACATGGGTATTTGTCCCTAATTTACAAACTATGTAGCAAAATATTCCTGTTTTGAAACTATTTAGCAAAATAACTTTGTTTTTCAAACTCGATTTTAACAAAATCAAGTTATAGGTGGAACATGACATTAGTAATATTGAGTTTTATGCATATTTTGCCACATAAATTTTTTTGAAAATTTAAGTGAAACTCGACATTGCTAATGTCGAGTTGAGTTTCACTTGAAAATATACATACAACCATGGTTGTCAAAATCGCGATCTGGATCGTAAGATCGCACGATTTTACGATCCCACCTTACCAAAACGTTTAGAGTTGCACTAGGATCGTAAAAATGGTAGGATCGTATGTCAGATCGTATGGCATCCCACCGATTCTACCGATCCTACCAAAACATCAGTTTTTGGTTTTTTTTTTTTTTAGTCTTTTAAGGGATACATTTTTGGTTTTGATGAAACTTTAAGGGTTTTTATTATTCTATGTTGTGGTGGTATGGCTTTTTATTTTTTATTTTTATAAAATTATGTTAATCTAAGCAAAAAATTTTCTAGTTTTTAGTACACTTGTAATCAAAATGAAGGAATACTTCATCATTTCTAAATGACGAATTTATATTGGCTTTGCTACATTTTAAGTTATAATGTTGTTAAATTTGTTTGATCAATATACTAATTTGTGTTATAATATTACTAAAATGTTTTTCTTATATATAATTTTATTAGTATGCTTGTATTTTTATATTAATTGATTGATTTTGTTTTAGCATGCTCTATAATTGTTACTGAGTGGTATAACTTGAATAGTTGAGTATGAAGTTGTATCTTGATCTCTTTTGTAGCTCTAGTATACAAATATACAATGTCTACATAGATGATGAAATGGATGATGATGATTAGGACAATGATAATAAGAATCTTATAATGAGAATAATTAAATGTTCACTTCACCTTATTATTAATCTTGCTTTTGCATTTCATATTTTAGTTAGCTAGTTTCCATTTGATAACTTATTTTGGATTTTAAATTTGGAACTTGGAACTTAGAACTTGGAAAATATTTCCATATTGTTGATAAATATTTTGGTATTTGGTTGCTAATTAAACATTTATTGAATTTTTTAGATATATTATGTCAAAACTTAAATATATTTGTTTCATTAGTATAGACGTATCAATGTATGACATGCAAATTACATCGGATAATGCAAATTTTTTTTTTTTTTTTATGGATAAATTCACAATTTTCGTGATTATTCAACATACAAAGTCATTATGAATGTATTTTTTGTTTTAAATATGAAAATATGTAGGATTTTACGATCCTACGTAGGATCTTGATTTTGTCAACCTTGCATACAACTCGATTTTGAAAATATCAAGTTTTATATGAATTTGATTTTATTAAAATCAAATTAAAAAATAGGATATTTTACTAAATAATTTGAAAATAAAAGCATTTTACTGTATAATTGGTAAATTATAGGTAAACACCCATAATGTGCATGTCTTGCACTTTTCATGGCAATTACTATTTACTACACTTCTCGTTGAGTGAAATCTGTACAATAATTGAATGGAGTGGATTCCCAGTGCTTTATCATCTAGGACTAGGAGACTAGGATTTATGGAAGAATGTGCTCCGTCCACCAACATGGGATTTTTAGTTTTACCCAGGTAGAATTTATGGAAGATGGCTTTGATGCAAGTCTTGTTGTTTGGTTTAATTTCTGCAATGTAGGGACAATCAATGACAGTCACATTTCCCATAAAAAAAAAAAAAATGACAGTCACATCCACTGACCCTTATTGCAACTGGCACAGTTCCTACAATATTTTATACTACTACTGAATTGCATGGTCCCAGCAACGAGAATCCAGCTTTACTTTACTCACAAGTGACAACCACTTAGGTGCGACTCTGTGACTATAGGGTCCACCTCTACCCACTGTCGTAGGAAGTGCCAATTGCTACCCAAATACTCAATAATTAGAGCATTTGTATTAGGTGTATTAAATGTGTTAAATGCTATAATATGACGTATTTGACACATTAAACATTAAAAATGAAGTTTTATCAAATGTTTCAAATCTCAAAAAATATGTCACACGGCTACAGTATTGTATCAAATATGAGACGGTACAGACAAAAATGGTATAAATTTTAATAGTTTTTTATTCTCTTTTCTCTCCCCTCTCTCATCACTTTTTTTTTCTCTTCTCTCTCACCGGTTCCCTCTCTCTTACCTCTATTCCTCTCACCGATTCCTCTCAATCTCTCTCACCCTTTGAAGCTAGCCACCACCGTCGATCTCGCCTAGCCGTTGTCAATATCGTCAGCCGCCGTCAATATCGCTCAACCACGCTCGATCTCGCTGATCTCACTCACGGTCTCACCTTCTCCAATCACGGCCGATCTCACCCTCTTCCCTCTCCTCTCTGTCCGCCTTTCACTCTGCCTCTCTCTAGTTGTGGGGTTTTTTTTTTGGCTGCAATTTGGGTTGATATGATATTGGTGAGTAATTGTGGTGGTTGGTTTGCAGTAGAGATGGGTTGTAGTGGTGGTGATGGGTGGATTCTGATATGATGGGTGGGCTGTGGGTGATGGTGAGCTGTGGGGATGGTATGGGTATCGTGTTTGTTTTTTAAATTGTAGGCGGCAGGTGGTGGTTCAGTTGATCTGGTGGTGGTGGGTTGTGGGTTATGGGCGGTGACAGTGGCAGTGGTGGTGGTGGGCTGTGGGAGTGGTGGCCGATGGTGGCTGTCGGTGTTGTTGCGGCAGCGGATATTGGTGGCTGGTGGTTGTGCCGTTGATGTTGTTGTTGTTGTTGATGATGATGGGGAGGAGATAATATATTATTTTAATGTGTAATAAATATTATTTTAATGTATAGAATTTTGGATAAAACATCTGATAAATAGGATTTTGTAAAATGATGTGGTAAAATAATAAAGTAGGCTTTTGATGTGTCAAAATGACATTTTTTATGAAACATCTGATGATGATGCTCTTATATATATATATATATATATTAATTACTTTTTTTTAATAAAGAGTTTCATTTTATAACGTCAGCTTCTAATAATAATTTTTTATCATCAAATTAAAATATTAATTAGGAATTAAATTCTAGATTTCTTATTCAACTATAAGAGATTTTACTAATTGAGCTAATTGAAACCCACTATTACTTACAATTTAACATATAAGATAATTATGATAAATTGTATAATACTAACATTATTGATTATTACTGAGGCAAGAATACACCATAAACTAAATATACACACACACGCACACACCAAGGAATTTGGACTTTTAGACTATTTCCACCAATGATACATTTTAATAATTAGGGGACTTTTTTTTTAGAAGAACAATTTAATATTTTTGATGCGGAAGAGTCATATTAAATTAATACCAATCTTTTTATGATTATTTATGATTATTTTTATTATACACAAATCATAATAAAACACATCAAGAGTTATTATACAACTTTCTCAAACAAATTAAAGCAAGAAAGAGTTATCATACAAAATTCATATTTATAAATTTATTGCTTCATGCGTTAAGGAAAAATAAAAAGAGGAAAATAGATCATGACAAGATGTCCTTATTTCATGTGCAGCTCATGCAAGGACGGACTCATAATTTTGAACTAGTGGGGCCAGAGTATAAAGAAAATTTTTTTTTCAAATAGGCATCCATATAGTATTAAAAAATTATAAATAAAATCTTTATTTCTATATACATTAAGATGTAATCATTTACCAACAAAGACAAAAACAAAAACAAAATAAAAATAATGTTTTTTTAAAAAACTACTTTATCTATTTTACCACCTCACTTTACAATACACTCAATGTAAGTGCACAATTGCGCCTAGACCCAAAAACACACGTAGGCTCAGGCCCAATAAGCCTTAAACAATGAAATTTGTAGAGTGTGGGCTCGCAATCTAGTTTAGTGATATTTGAAGCTTGATGAACATGCTAGAATGTTACAGTATTTGCAAACAACGTACGAATAAGGCAAATGAACCTCCTCGGACGTAAGCCGAGGACGATTTATGTATTATTTCTCTTTTCTTTCTTTCAAAGGTTACAGTTCTTAGTATTTGTCTAGCCACCCACCTTTTTCTTTACTCTCTTCCCTCCTTAAATACTTCTTCTTCTTTCCTCTTTATTCACATGTAACGCAAATCACCCTATTAGACACCTGTCCCATCCACCACCCTCTGGAAGTCTTCAAATGATAGCAAGAAGGCTGACTTCCATTATTCAGGGGCCATTTCTCCATTAATGCGACTAGGGAGGTAGGTGCAGGGTCTTTAATGTGGAGGTAGCAGCCTTTTTCTAAGATATTTCTTTCACTCCGTAGTGTCTAAAGGGTATTTAGATCCCCCTCTTAACCAACAGTTCGTCCAGAACACTGCCTTGATCTTTTTGGCGAATCCCAGGGTCTTCACGGGTCTTTCCGATGAGAGATTTGTCATCGGACGAATCCTCGGACTCTCAACCTATGGGCCAACCTGTAGCTCTAGAGGCTTTTAGTCTAAAAGGAACTAGCGCCCATCAATAAAGCCCAAAGCCCAAATACTTACTTAGGTCCTTTTATTCCCCACACTCAATATCAAATGTTCTATTTTTTTTATCACTTCATTTAAAATAATATAAAAAACTCATTAAAATAATAAAGGAAGTGAGAGAATTTGAGTTTTTTAATTGAAGGAAGAAATATAGGCTTGATACAATATTGTATTTTATTTTTAATAACTTACTACAATCAGTTGGTATTTATAACAATTTATTGTAGTTGCAAAAAATTTTTCTTTAACTTCTCCAATAACACATGATTTTTTGATTCTTTAGTGGTAAAATAGTTTTTTTTTTTTTTTGCGAAAATACAATCATTATTGTGAATATTTTTATTGTTTTTGTTAAGTTTTTGAGTTGGATAGTTGTTATTAGGTAAGGGTAGTTAGGCTTATTGAGGAGAAGAGCCTAAGGTTTTGGAAGGGGGGTCCAACTACAAAAATGAAATATATAATAACTAACAAAAAAAAAAAAAAAATTTGGACCCAAGGGGGTCCTAGCCCCCTTGGGTCCCCACCTGGGTCCGTTCCTGAGCTCATGTATGTTGACAACATTAATTGAATGGTATAAAAATTATTAGTGTACGTATAATTTTTTAGGTATAAAAATTATTACTGTACGTATAATTTTTTAGGTTATTAGATTATTAATTAAATTTAAATACATAGTTGTATTGATTTTTTTTTTGGTTGAGAAAGTTGTATTGAATTTAATTGTTCTTGAAAAATAAAACTATTTGTGATTTATTGATCAATGCAATCATGTGTTTAAATTGATCTGGAAACTTAATGTACAACACTTAAACAACTGTAGGTTCTAGTTAGCTCAACTGGTAAAGTCTCTGATGGTTGTATAAGAGATCTGAGGTTCAATCCCTACCTTTTCCAAAAACTTATTGGTGTCTTAGTTTGATGATCCGACACTAAAAACTGATTGGTGTCTTGGTCTGATGATAAAGAGCTATCATCAAAAGCGGACGCCATAGGTTGAAACTCTCTTTAAAAAAACACCTAAACAACTATATTGTAATTGTTTTTTTTATACGAAGGTTCCCATATTTGATTTTTCATTACTTTTCGTTTTACAATCTATAAATATAGTTAAAGCCAAAACTTAAAGAAAGTCCAATTAAATTCTAAATTGGAGTTCAAGTTTGCGCTACGTATCATATCTAATTTTTTAAAATCGTGTCAAGTGAATTATTATGTGCAAAAATCGAAGAGTTTACATCAAATTATATTCTAAATTAGATTTCAATTGGAGTTCAATTTTGAGTTATGTGTCCTATTTAATTTTTTTTAAAATTTTTATGGCAAGTGAATTATTGGGTGCAAAAACCTAAGAGTCTAAATTCAATTAGATTCTAAATCATACATATATAATTAGAAACTATTACATATTTTAGAAATTCATCACATAAAAAAGATATAAGTTTTAACTCTAATACCAAGTATAATTTGAACTTATATATGCATAATTGTGATTGTTTTTAAATGTATATGGGCATATAAACGGGTTTATACACTAATATGGACAAGATACAACTACTATACGACAATATATCTACTATCTAGTACTCTAGTCAGTCTAGTGGAGGAGCCTTGTATCCAAAATTTGTACACAATATGTCAATATTCATTTCAGCTAGTTACCAAAACATGACTATTATTTCAAGGATAAAATAACCCAACACAAAACAAAAAATAAAAAAATAAATTCAGATTAAATTTGATTTTATCTTCAAATCCTATTTAGATATCAATATTTATCAATTAAACATTCATATATACATATGCGCGCGCATGCGTATACATATATATATATATATATATACATATATATATATATATATATATATATATTTTTTTTTTTTTCCTCATTTCCTATCCATCTTTTTTGGCGTGTTACTCGGGTGTTAAGACAGACAGAGAGAGAGTGAGAGAGATACGTCTAAAAGTCCCAACACTATGAGCTATGTGTAAGCACAGAATCGTGAAATGTCTCCCTACAGTCTTTCGTGAACTTCAGCTAGATTTCATAACCGAAACACCTTGTACTTGTTTTGTTTTGTTTTCTTTAGTCCAGGGGCAACAATCTCCAACTTCGCTCCTACTTATCCTCTCTTTCTTTGTTTTTTTCTTTCTTTTTTGCTTTGCTTATAGAAGCGGCAAAAGAAGCTAACTACTATTACTACTACTCCTCAAGTATATATCTCATACAAACCTCACTTTCTCTCTCTCTCTCTCTCTCTCTCTCTCTCTCCAACAATTTAGCTAAACCCCACAAGAAAGAGATCTCTCTGGAACTTGATATGAAAGTAAGGAATTCTAAGAGATACTGAACTCTAATGTTTGCCAAAGAATATTACCCATATTACTTGCAAATATAACAATTCTCTTCTGTAGGTGAGAAATTGAATGAAGCTTGGTGTTTTACTTTGTGAACATACTTTCTTTCTATGTTTGGTTATAGATGACAAACCAAGTGGTAAATGCTCTTGAACTTATCAAGTTGTAATTTTTATTTTTGATTGACTGCACCAATTTTGTCTCAGTGGAGTTGGTGTGAATTAGTATTTCTATATTGCAAAGCAATGAAAAAGTAATTTTAAAGAAGGTTGTGAGTTGTGACATGTTTGGTTGCTTGGTGAATGGTGATTGCTCTGGAAAGTGATAAGAGAGATGACAATGTGGATGGTGATATTGTGAGGGGTAGTTTTGTTTTCTTGGGAAAAAAAAAGAGACCCATTTGTTGTTAAGGTGTGAAAATGCCAGAAGGGAGGAGGCAAAGGATGCGCATAAATTTTAGGAATCTCTATTCATTTGTATGCTTTGGCCATAAGTATGAACCTGGCCATAAGTATGAACCTAGCCATGCTCAAATTGGGCAGAAAGGGTACTCAAGGGTAGTGTATTGTAATGATCCTGATCATTTGGAAGCAGTTAAGTTGAACTACGGGGGAAATTATGTCTCAACTACTAAGTATACGACGGCTAATTTTATTCCCAAGTCTTTGTTTGAGCAGTTTAGGAGGGTTGCAAATATATACTTTCTTGTTGTGGCATGTGTTTCATTTACCCCATTGGCACCTTATTCATCTCCTAGTATTGTTGCACCATTGATACTGGTGATTGGAGCAACTATGGCAAAGGAAGGCGTGGAAGATTGGAGAAGAAGAAATCAGGTAATATTTGAAATCAATTTTGTTTGTTGTGCTATTTTGGACTTTGAATCTAGTAGATATCCTTGGACTTTCCATTCTATATGTCGATACAATTTTTTTTTTGAGAAATAATTACAACATGCTGCTAACTCCGCAGCTCGAACCCTTTCCCCCCTAGACCCCTAAGCACTTTGTGCAGGGGAGGTGCCAATTCAGCTACAAGACCTTTGGCATGTCGATACAATTTTTATTGCAATTATTCCCCACTGAAAAATATTTTTGTCAAGTTTTGTGTTAGATCTATAGTAAAAAGACTCTGTATTGGTTCAAACAAATTTTGTTTAACTAGATATACTGATGTCATTAGAAGTGGATTGAGGAACTGGGTGATTGGGATTGTGGTCAGAAATTTTGTTAGGGAAACTGGCAATTAGCATTGGCTTCTTCTAGTTTCCATTAGGACTAGGAGTGCAATGGCCTCGGGGTCCTTGATTGGGAGATTCATAATAAACAAGATTGTGAGCATACATTTCCTTTATCAAGTATTATCAATTAAGTTGAGGTATGTTATTTCTGGCACTTGTGGTACCATATATGTTCCGAAATAATGTTAGGTAATGGTCATAAATATTGTGATGAGCCACACCATGATATCAAAACACTTCTTCAAGATAAGAATTGTTTTAAGATCAAAATGAATGCTTCATGTTTGGAATGAACCACATTACTATACCAATTGGATGTCATAATTAAACTGTACTTTATCAAAAACTCAAAATTCTAGGGAACCAGTTGAAGAGAATACAGATTCTCACATATTTTCATATTGTCAAACTCTTAAATCTGTATAATAGTGTTAAACACAGTTGATGTTTGATGGTAAATTCTTTGACGGTCAACCTTCCTCAAAGTATTCAATAGTTGCTTTAGTTGCTTCCCAACTAAAAAAAAAGTATTCAATAGTTGCTTTAGTAATGTTCATGCTGCTTGCATTGTTTCACGGATACTGCTGTCATCCATTTATCAGTCTCTACACTAAATTCTAAGGTGAGCTCTCCAAAAAAAAAAAAAAAAGTAGGATAGAAAGTGTTCCACACCCTAACAATTCTTTTGATTTAAGATATAGGTGCCACTTTAGCCTCAGGTTCTCTATGTGAGCAAGATATTTCTATATGGGTTGCTTTGGGGGCATATTTATATGTCTGTGTGATGATTCATTTTAGATGTGCCTTCCAGTTCTAATCTTCCCTTTTTTTTCAAGATGCATTCCTTTTTATGTTTTTTCTTCTTTTTTTTTTTTCATGATGTTCACTCTGCTTGCATTCTTTCACGCACACCTATGACATCCCTTTATTATTTGATATTCTTTTTCTAATTATGTTGTTACTGAATGTTGAATGGTTTCAGGACATAGAGGAAAATAATCGAAAGGTCAAAGTGAATGGTAGTAATTATACATTCTATGAGACCGAATGGAAGAAACTTCGAGTTGGTAATCTCATAAAGGTGTGTAAGGATGAACACTTCCCTGCTGATTTAGTTCTGCTTTCATCTTGCCATGAAGATGGGGTTTGTCATGTTGAGACCATGAACCTTGATGGAGAGACCAATTTGAAATTGAAGCATGCATTGGAAGTGACATCCCATCTTCATGATGAAAATTCCTTTAAACAATTTAGGGCAGTGATCAAGTGTGAGGACCCCAACGAAAGGTTATATTCATTCATTGGAACTTTGTCTTATGATGGCAAAGAATATCCTCTTTCCTTACAACAGCTACTACTAAGAGGTTCTAGGCTTAAGAATACTGATTATGTCTTTGGTGTTGTTATTTTTACGGGACATGAAACCAAAGTGATGAAGAATGCTATTGATCCTCCTTCCAAGAGAAGTAAAATTGAGAAAAAAATGGATAAGCTAATCTATGTACTTTTCAGTACTCTGGTATTGATTGCTTTTGTTGGATCTTTGTTTTTTGCAATTGAAACCAAAAAAGATTTCAGTGATGGAAAGCTTATAAGGTGGTATCTTCGTCCAGATGATACAACTGTCTTTTATGACCCTAAACGACCATCACTTTCTGCATTTCTTCATTTCCTGACAGCCCTTATGTTGTATGGATACCTAATTCCAATATCTTTGTATGTATCCATTGAGATTGTGAAGGTTTTACAGAGTACTTTTATTAACCAAGATCAGCATATGTATGACGAAGAAACAGACAAGCCAGCACATGCACGCACATCTAATTTAAATGAGGAACTTGGTCAGGTAGATACTATACTGTCTGATAAAACAGGCACTTTGACATGTAATTCCATGGAGTTTGTTAAATGTTCAATAGCGGGAACTGCTTATGGCCGTGGTATAACAGAAGTGGAGAGGTCACTGGCAAGGAGGAGGGGGGATCCACTGCCTGAAACTGGTGATGATGTTCGAGGGCATGAGGGTGAAAAGTCAGTTAGGGGTTTCAACTTTAGAGATGAACGAATCATGAATGATCAATGGCTTAATGAACCCCATTCGGATATAATACAGAAGTTCTTTCGGGTCTTAGCAACATGTCACACAGTGATTCCTGAAAAAACTGAAGAGTCGGGAGAAATTATATATGAAGCTGATTCACCAGATGAAGTAGCTTTTGTCGTAGCTGCAAAGGAGATTGGCTTTGAGTTTTTAAGAGTGACACAAACAAGTATCTCATTGCGTGAGTTAGATTATGAGACTGGAGAAAAGGTTGATAGGTAAGCTCTCATGCAACAATTTATTTAACATTTTTTTTTTTTATTTTTTAAATTTTTTTATAATTTAATAGTTACAATGAGGGTTGGGGGATCAGAACCTTGAATGTCTCCATTAGAAAAACTAGTAGTTGTCAATTGAGCTACAAGGCTCTTGGCAATTTATTTAATATATTGTAGGTTCATTTATCTACAGCTTCTACTTCCCATGCAGCCAGCTGCCTATACACCTTTTGATGATTATTAGCTAATTGCTCTATTTTGTCATATTTGAAATACCATTTTTTATTTTGGTGTAGAAAATTTCAGCTTTTGTTTACGAGGAAAGTTAGCATGGTTGCACATTTAGGTTTATACAATTTCCAACTTTCTCTTTTGAAAACTGCAATCAGCCGCAAGTATACAATACAATTAATTTCATGATGTCCATAAGCACACAACTCATGCTGTAGTTTTTCTTAAGGTCAGAAATATTTTATTTATACAGTTGATGATATCTGAAGTCATATTATCTATAAAAAAAAAAAGATCCTTTAGAACATGTAACAAGTTATTTTCTGCTCAGTGATCTGTTAGGAATAAGGTTTCTGAAAGATCTTGCAATCATTAGGGAGACATCAAGATGATAGATTGAGGGAGAAAAATTATACTCTTATGAAGCCTTTCTGTGTAAAAACACCATGGGATGAGGGAGTGAAGAAAATAATAGAAGAGTGTATTATGTTAGAAACGTGTAGAGAAAAAACTATATTGATCCCTCATAGAGAGAGACTAAGGGAAAAAGTGTGCCATGGGATGAATGTATATGTATTATTGTGTAAACACCATTCTACTAATATGAAAATTTCTTGATTTTTAAGGCCATTCCTTTTATTGTTTTTAATTTTAAATTTTTTTTAATAAATAAACCTTAAAAAATAGGTTCATTGTTGTCTGTCAAATCCAAGGCAGCTACATCTAGGTCAATCTTGAGACAAATGCCCGAAATGCTACTTTTGGACAAGACATGATCTCTGTTTTCTTGGACTTTTTTTAGTTTCCTTTTTATGTATCTTTATAACACATCAGATAACTTGTTTTCTAAATTCCAGAGAATACAAGCGTCTACAGGTCTTAGAGTTTAGTTCTTCTCGCAAAAGAATGTCAGTGATTGTAAGGAATAAAGAAAATCAGTTGTTACTCCTTTGCAAGGGGGCAGACAGGTTAGAAACCTATGCATACGTGATTTGTTGTTACATATATGAAGTTGCAGTTTGAGTCAATTGATTTCAATTTATTTGCATATATTATAGTGTAATGTTTCGAAAGCTTTCAAAAGATGGGCGGCAGTTTGAGTCCCAGACCAAGGATCACATCAAAAAATATGCTGAAGCAGGTCTACGGACCTTGGTAATTGCATACCGTAAGCTTGGTGAAGAAGAACATAAATCATGGGAAGTGAAGTTTTCCAAGGTCAAAACATCTGTCACTACAGAGCGTGCTGAACGGTTAGATGAACTTGCTGATGAAATAGAAAGGGATTTGATTCTTCTTGGTGCTACAGCAGTTGAAGACAAACTGCAAAAAGGGGTCTGTATTGAAAAATTGCTGTTCCATTATTTAATTTTTAGATTATGCACTCAATATAAGTTTAATCCTTCTCTGCTGTCTCATTGTATATCAAATGGAAGTTAAAAATCATTAAGACAAAGCAAGATCCTCTCATTCTATGTTTGGAAACATTAATTGCATTATTTTATATGATTAGTTTCGCTTTAATTGTGTCCTCTGGTATTCAGGTTCCAGAATGTATTGACACGCTTGCCCAAGCTGGAATTAAGCTATGGGTATTAACTGGTGATAAGATGGAGACAGCAATTAATATTGGGTATTGTAGAAAATTTTGGTGCAGGGATTATATATGTTATTTTTCTTGAAGATTCATATTTTAACTATTTTATTTTTTCCAGGTATGCTTGTAGTTTACTTAGAGAAGATATGAAACAAATTGTGATCACTCTGGATTCACTAGACATTGCTGCCTTGGAAAATCAAGGGGATAGAGATGCCATTGCAAAGGTGCAGATTTTGAAGTACACAACATTGATTTTTTTTTTTTAGGCAGTAAGTTTCTAAATCATTTGCTGTTATAGGCTTCTCTTGAAAGCATAAGGAAGCAAATTAGAGAAGGGATGTCTCAGATAAACTCAACAAAAGAAAGTGACATCATGTGTGGCCTAATAATTGATGGAAAATCTTTGGAATTTTCACTAAAGAAGGACATAGATAAGTCATTTTTTGAACTTGCAATTAATTGTGCTGCTGTTATATGTTGCCGATCGTCGCCCAAGCAGAAAGCTCTGGTAAGTTTTGTGGTCATGCTAATATCTAGTTTCTGCTAGTTTAAATTATATAGGCATCTTAGGAATATCTAGTTGCTGTTTTGGCTGGCATAAGGATAATCTGATAGATATATAGAAGATGTGCAGGTTACAAGATTGGTAAAACGGGAAACAGGTAAGACAACACTCGCAATTGGTGATGGGGCAAATGATGTTGGCATGATTCAAGAGGCCGATATTGGAGTTGGCATTAGTGGTGTTGAAGGGATGCAGGTAAACATATATTTAATTTTTATGCATATGATGTGTACATCTTCTCTTTTCCTTGATGTGCATCTTAATTTCACAGACGTTTGGGGTTTATATTATTATTTTTCTCATATCCCTTATCTTCCCCCCTTTCCCTCTTTAGCTTATGTATGCTCTGTTGAAATTACTGAATGCTGGAGTTTCACACGTTTAGTGCCCATTTCTTGTGACTAATGATTTATATTTGACTTGCATTTGTGAAAAGTTGCAAAAAATTAGAGCATATGAAAAGTTCTGATTAGAAACACTGCCTTTTCTTCTCTTTGTTTTGCTTTTGCTGACAATTAAACCGGTTCAAACATTTTCCTCTCAGAGATTGTGTTTTCATGTAAAACCAGAGATATTGTATATGTCTTCTATAACCTATGTATACACAGCATACATTTTATTTGGTGACTGATTCAAGCTGAAAAAAAGTGAGGACCCAACTTCTGATTCCAAAAATTTCTCAACTGCAGGCAGTGATGGCAAGTGATTTTGAGATGGCTCAATTCCGTTTTCTAGAACGTTTGTTGCTGGTACATGGACATTGGTGTTACAGACGGATAGCAATGATGGTAAAACAGTGCTTCTATCTATTTAAAACTCAACACCCCCCCTTCCCCTTCCCCCAGCCAAACCAGAAAAAAAAAAAACTATTATCAATAAGTTGAGGAAGCAAAATCACTCTTCTATTGTCTTTGTAATCAAATGTTCATTAATTTTGTTTCAACTCTTTTTTTTTTTTTGGTGGGGTTGGGGCGCAGGGAAGGAGGACAGAAACTAAGTTTGTTTACTTCTCTTGTTTTCCTTTCTAGCCCTTTTTATGGTGTGATTGGGGGTATAAGCTGCATAATAGCTTGTGCCTTTCAGTTTCCTTGTGAAGGGAATGATTTTATTGCCAATATATTGATTTGTGTCTTGTCTGCAAATGTGGGATTTAAAAAACTATTAAACAAAAAGATTCATTTGCAGATAACTTGCAGTATCATCTTCTGTTTGGTTAATGCAGATATGCTACTTCTTCTACAAGAACATAGCATTTGGGTTCACTCTGTTTTGGTTTGAGGCCCATGCTTCTTTCTCTGGTCAACCGGCATATAATGATTGGTACTTGTCATTTTACAATGTCTTCTTCACCTCACTTCCAGTAATTGCTCTTGGTGTTTTTGACCAGGATGTTTCTGCACCACTTTGCCTCAAGGTACGGAATTATTGCCCTTCTCTGGGCTTTATATACGTAGTAAAAGAACTAATGGAAACCCAGGAAGAATCAAATAAAGATAAGAAAAAGCCTGTTGTAGCTTTAGCATAACATATGGCCTGCATTATTATGTTTTACACATCAGCATATTACAGCTGCCGCATAGCATTGGGTAATTCCACTTAAACGTAAGCAGTTAGAACAAATCAGTTCTTATTATCTATGCATTATTTAAATAGTTGTTATCAAAACCAATATTTTTCTGCTATGAAGGATATTTTCATGTTTTGCATCTAGGGAATTAACATGAAATTCCTAACCTGTGAGAAACAAAATACAGAGAAAAAGCATACGCCAAAAAAAAGTAATCACATGCACAAGACAGTATTTACATGGTTCGGCAATTTGTCTACGTCCACGAAGTTACAGGGATTTCACTATTATCAGGGAAAAATACAAAGTGCGGCAGTACAGGTTTTTCTCACTCTCAAAAACGATAACAAACAAACCCTAATCATAAAAATAATGTTTTCTACATCTTGCACACAGGATTCACAATGGGCTACAAAACGGGCCAAATTTTTTTTCTTGGGGGCGTTGCCCCCAGACCCTCAAGAGGCTTGTCCATGAGCGCTACGGCTTGGGCCTATCGGCCCAAGCCTCTACTCCATGGACTAAGCCTCAGAAAATCTCCCATTAAAAAACCACGCAATATTATTCGGGTCAGGTCGAGTCGTCAACTAAATCAAACACAACTAGGCTCCACAAAGCCCAACAAATCTCCCACTTGGAGACTAGTTCAATCACCAACATCAGCCGCTATCTTCCAAAATCAATCTCTCATCCCTGCAACTCATCCTCATCTCCTTATGCTAGAAGGCCAATTGAAGCTGTACACAGCTTCAACTTCTCAATAGTGACACTCTTAGAATGCGTTTGGATAGGAGGGCTGCGTCCATGTCTGGCCAGTTTTTTTTTTTTTCCACGCGCATGTGTCACTGTTCATTGGCCATGAACAGTGATTTTAGGCCAATGAACAGTACTTTTTGGGATGAACAGTAATTTTTACACATTAAAAAATTATTTTTGTACAGTATTTTCAGTTTTCAGTTTTCAGCAATAAGTTCTATCCAAACGGACTCTTAGTCAACATGTCTACCAGGTTCTTAGATCCACAAATCTTCTCAAGTATTACCAGCTTATCTTCAACAAGGTACCGGATAAAGTGGTATTTAGTCTGTATATGCTTCGACTTTGACTGAAAAACTGAATTTTTAACAAGATCTGACTGTTACTATGTAGAATGCCTATCTCTAGCTTCTTACCCAATTCATCTAAGAAGCCATGTAGCCAAATCATCTCCTTTCCATCTTTAGTTGCTGCAACATACTCAGCTTCTGTAGTAGACAAAGTAACAATCTTTTGTAAATTTGAAGCCCAAGATATAGATGTACCACCCAAAGTAAATACAAACCTAATAGTACTATTTCTACTATCAATATCACCAGCAAAATTAGCATCTACATAACCTTGCAGTTTCAAACTTGTACCTGTGAAGCAAAGACATGTATTTGATGAACCCCTCAGATATCTTAGAATCCACTTGACTACCTCCCAATACTGCTTTCCTGGCCTACTCATGAATTTGCTCACAACTCCCACTACATGTGCAATGTCTAGCCTTGTACACACCATAACATACATTAAGCTGCCAATAGCTGAGGCATAGGGCACCTTGCTCATATAGTGCCTTTCTTCTTCTGTCTTTGGTGACTGTTCTTTGCTTAGTTTGAAATGACTACCCAAGGGTGTGCTCATTGGTTTAGCTTCATTCGTGTTGAATCTGCTAAGAACTTTCTTTACATACTCTGACTGTGAAAGCTTTAATGTACCATTAGCCTTGTCTTTAATAATTCTCATACCAAGGATTTGCTTTGCAACTCCCAAATCCTTCACTGCAAATTGTTTTGACAATTACTACTTCAAATTATTAATCTCCTCAATGCTAGACCTTGCAATGAGCATATCATTCACATACAACAGTAAAATGATGAAAGAATTGTCAAAAAACTTAACATAGCAACAGTAATCAGCTTCACATCTCTTGAACCCAATTTTATGCATAAAACTGCCAAGTTTCTTGTACCCCTGTCTAGGAACTTGTTTTAGGCCATACAAGCTCTTTTTCAGTTTGCAAACTAGATTCTCTTGTCCTTGAACAACGAACCCTTCTAGCTGAATCATGTAAATGTCTTCCTCCAAGTCACCATGAAGGAATGCTGTCTTCACATCTAATTGCTCAAGATGTAAATTTTTTGCAGCCACTATTCCCAGTACCAGTCTGATTGTTGACATCTTCACAACTGGAGAAAATATTTCTGAGTAGTCAATGCCCTTCTTCTGCTGGAACCCTTTAACAACTAATCTGGCCTTGTAACGTTTACTACCATCATGCTCATTCTTTATTATGTATACTCACTTGTTGTGCAGAGCGTTCTTTCCTATTGGCAATTCAGTAAGTTCCCATGTCTGATTCCCCAACAAGGAATTCATCTCATCCTTCATGGCTAACTCCCACTTGCTTGAAATTCTCATCTTGCAAGGCTTCATCATAACACTCTGGCTTACTACCATCAGTCAATAGGAGATAATTTAGAGTGGATGAATAACGCTGTGGAGGTCTAATGGTCTTGGAAGATCTGAGGACTTCAGCTACAAGTGTATTCTGATCTACCTGTGAATCTACATTCTCCTTATCTTCTTCACCCATTTTCTGGACAATACTTTCAGTCAATTCATCTTAGTTAACAAACTCAGATTTATTTTGACCTGTCTCTATAACATCTGGCACTACAGTTGACCTGTCCTTATACATAACCTGTTCATTAAATATCGCGTTTCTACTTCTGATGATTTTCCTATTTTGTTCATCCCAAAACCTATAGTCAAATTTCTCATCACTATAGTCAATGAAAAACATATTTTAAACTTTACATCAAGTTTACTATGAGTATCAGAATCAATATGAATATAAAAAACACAACCAAAAACTTTTAAATGGGAAAAGTTTACCTCTTTACCGCTCCAAACCTCCTCAGGAAGTCTGAACTCCATGGGAACTGATGGTCCTTAGTTTATCAGGTAAGCTGCAGTGCTAACCGCATCAGCCCAGAAAGTTTTTGGTAGTCCAGCATGCAACCTCATACTCCTAGCAAGCTCATTGAGAGTTCTGTTCATGCGCTCAGCCACACCATTATGCTATGGTGTCCCAGGAAGGGTCTTCTCCATCCTAATTCCTTGTGCAGCACAATACTCGCTGAACCTTCCATCTATGTACTCTTCTCCATTATCTAACCTCAAACATTTTACTTTAAACCTGTTTCTATCTCAACCATGACCTTCTACTTCTTAAAAGTTTCAAATACATCAGATTTATTTTTAAGAAAATAAACTCATACCTTTCTGCTTGAGTCATCAATGAAAGTGATGTAATACCTTGAACCTCCAAGGGATGCAACCGGAGAAGGCCCCCACAAATCAATGTGTACTAACTCCAATTTCTCAGCCTTCAGTGTCTTGTCATTTTCAAGAAGCTCACATTTTTTTGCTTTCCTAAGATGCAGCTTTCACACATGTCAAAATTAATAGACTTCAATTCTGATAGTTTTCCTCTTAACAGCAGCATCTTCATCACTTTCTCACTCATGTGACCAAGTCTGCGGTGCCATAGGCTTGTATCAGTACTTGCTTCAACAACTGCAATTGTGTCTCTTGGACTTGAGGTCATATAGAGAGTACCAGTCTTCTTTCCACAAGCCAATACTCTGGCTCCCTTTGTAACTTTCCAAGTCCCACCAACAAATAGTATTGCATGCCCTTCATCATCAAGTTATCCAACAGAAATCAGATTCCTCCTCAGGTCAGGAATATGTCAAACCTTCTCCAGTAACCAAACAGACCCATTGGGCAACAATATTCGGACATCTCCCATACCCACAACATCCAAGGCTGCACCATCAGCCAAATACACCTTACCAAAATCACCTGTAACATAATTCTGTATGATTTCTCAGTGTGGAGTGGTATGAAACAAAGCTCCTGAGTCCAAAACTCAATCATCAAGTGGACTGTCTATTGTGAGAAGTAATGCATCCTGTACCTCTTCTGTGACAGCATTAGCAGAATCATCTTTATTCTTCTTCTTAGGACTTTTGCATTGCCTCCTAAAGTGACCTATTTTCCCACAGTTACAGCATTGTACTTGTTGGCTTGATCTAGATTTACTTCTGTTCTGATTAGAATTTCTAGATTTTGATCTGCCCTGATTTGAATTTCTATCATTCCCTCTGCCTCTTGACTCAAGGTTTAGGGCAAAACCAGATCTTGAGGTTTCACCTACATCTCTTCTATGAATCTCCTCAGCTAGAATTAAATCTCGTATGTCATTGTACTTCAGCTTTTCTTTTCATGTGGAATTGCTTACTGCCATCCTCATTGCCTCCCAACTGTTTGGCAAAGAAGCCAAAACGATTAGTGCATGGATCTCATCATCAAAATCAATTTCTACAGAAGACAATTGATTTGTGATAATGTTGAATTCATTCAGATGTTGTGCTACTGATGCGTTCTCTGCCATCTTCAGATTGAACAGTTTCTTCATCAGATGCACCTTGTTGTTCGCTGACGGCTTTTCATACATACCAGACAAAGCCTTCATCAGATCTACTGTGGTCTTCTCCTTTATAACATTGTGTGCAACAAACCTAGACAGCGTTAGCCTGATAACTCCCAGTACCTATCTGTCAAGAAAAGCTCATTCCTCATCCTTCATAGACGCGGGTTTTGTCCCCAAAAGAGGCAGATGCAATTTCTTCCCATAGAGATAATCTTCAATCTGCATCCTCTCTAATACGCGAAGTCTGTGCCATCGAATTTTTCTATTCCAGACGTCTTTCCTGCTTCCTCTGCCATTGCTCCCACTCAAACCTAACCCTAGGCTCTGATACCAGTTATGGAAATTAACACGAAATTCCCAACCTATGAGAAGCAAAATATAGAGAAAAAGCACACACCAAAGAAAAGTAATCACACGCACAAGACAGTATTTACATGGTTTGGCAATTTGCTTACGTCCACGGAGTTGCAAGGATTTCACTATTATCATGAAAAAATACAAAGTGCGGCAATACAGGTTTTTCTCACTCTCAAAAATGACAACAACAAACTCTAATCACAAAAACAACATTTTCTACACCTTGCGCACAGAATTCACAATGGGCTACCCCTGGACCCCCAAAAGGCTTGCCATGAGTGCTACAGCTTGGGCCTGTCGGCCCAAGCTTTCGCTCCATGGACTAAGCCTAAGAAAATCTCCTATTAAAAAACCACGCAACATTATTCTGGTCGGGTCAGGTCAGGTCGTCAACCGAATCAAACACAACTAGGCTCCACAAAGCCCAACATTGCATGGTCTGCTTCTTTTGATATTTGGAAGAAAAAAAAACATGTTTTTGATTTGCATTTCTCCAGTGGAACCTGCTAGAAATATGTAATGCTTTGTAATGGGTTATCATTTTGGAATACAATTTAAGTGGGATTCCTATTGTTCTGTTTCTTATTTAAATTCTTCATATATTTTTTAGTGAGTAGTGCTTATTACACATTTTGACACAATTCCTCGTAGGTCTTTCTTCATTAACTATTTGCTCTGCAAATTTGATTCTATACCTGCATTTCCAATATTCTTTTTGGTTTATGCCTCCTTACTTCTGTTTTCCGTACCTCTCTTTCCTATTTCTCAAATTATTAGATTAAGCACACTTAATCTTTACAAGTATGCTTCAACATCAATTACAGCGGGTTCACTTAGGTTCAAAGGATGCCTAAATAATATCATGACATCTATATATTTCTAAAAGCTGAATCATAGTATTTAATATTACTATGCTCACGTAGAGCCACGTCATCATTTTTTCTTTTCAATTTTTCTTACATATTTTTTTAATCATTTTCTCATTTAAGGTGACTTAATTATTTAAAAATTAAAATATCTTTACCATTATTTTTATTATTGATTTATCCAAAACTCTCATTTCCTTTTACCTCTTCATCTCCCCACTACTGTTTACCTTAATATCATTCTTTCTCTACCTTTTTATCTTCCTTTATTTTGACTCTTCTTATTCTCAATATCTTACTATAAATTTGACATTTTCTTTTTCATTCTATGCATAGTTTTCTCACACAAAAAACGTTACTTCTCTCTCTCTCTCTCTCTCTCTCTCTCTCTCTCAATTTGTTTTTCATTTTTTGTTTGATTTTTTTTATTTTTATTGCATCAATTCTTTAGGTTGATGAATTTTTGTGTTAATTAGAATTCTACTTTGGGTTGATGTAATTTAGTTTTGTGTTTTAAGTTGTTATCTTTTATATTCTATGTGACTAAATATTATTTTACTACATTATACATATAGTATATAATAATATAATGTTATTATATTACATAGAATGACTTGGATAATTTGATGTTTATTGCTATATATTTTATTTTTACTCTTTTTTCCTCTCATATTATTTTATTCAACATTTAAATCCAATCACATCCTCCATACTATTAAATTATGCAGCACAAATCAAGAAAATGACTAGACACAAACCTGCCTTCCTTTACCATACATTGGAGGAATCAAAATATTTGTATGATAAAGGGTCATATAATTTATAATTTTGATAGGACCTTTTGAATGCGTCTAGGACCATAGATTAAGCAATTTAAAGACTTGAAAAGCTATTGAGAATGAGCTTTTTGAATCAAGTCTAAAAGAATATGAACTAGCTACTATATATCATTTAGATAAAAACTTTTATCATAGATACATTAAAATTTTTTTGCCACAAATTTAAATCACGCAAAGTTAATAATTTTATATTATGTGTTAATATCGTCTCTGCTTCTTCTTCTCAAAAATATTACGTATCATCCTTAAAGGATGCCAACAATATTGATCTTATGGGAAAAGTTACATAAAATATTGAGAAAAAAATGTTTTATATTACAATCTGCTAAAAATGTTTTTTTTTTATAAATATTTAAACCTTTCTATTTTTCATATCAATGACATGTTTTACAATTACCACATGTGTTAACTTAAGTCTTAATATTCTTAAGTTGTTTCGGCAAAAAGAAAAAAAAAAAGTTGTCACAAAAGAGGAGTTCATGTAAAGTTTATTTGCAAAATGAAATATTTGTTTTGTAAGGCCACCAAACTTGATAACTTGCAAATGAGGAACCATTCACAACAATATTTGCGTAGTTATATAGCTCCAACAAAAGCAATTGTGTATACTTTTAGTCTTCAAAAAACACACATCTATTGGTGGTTAAACGTTCATCCTATGTAGTTTTAACTTTTCCTATAATTTTACCTTTGCATATTCATCTATTTTCATTTAGATTTTTTTTTTCAAAAAAAAAAACTTTAATTTAGATATTTATAAGTAAACAATGAAATAATAATTCATGAATTAAAAAAAATTATCTATACATATTTATCTTGTGCGATTGTAAATTTACATATAATTTTGCATTTATATATTCATTTACTTTAATTTAGATGTTTATAACTTAATAATGAAATCTATAAACAAGGTAAGTAAACAATCATATTTTTACAATTCAAAAAGTCACAATTTCTTTTTTCTGAAAAGGCCTTTTACATTTCCTTGGAATATTAATTTATTTATTTATTTTTATAAAACCTTTGATATACCACTAACCTAACCACTTCATACATTAAAAATATTTAAGGCTCATTATTACTTCCGTTAATATATTATGGATATCTTAATTGATTGAGACCAAACTAGAGATATGTCTTTCATATTTCCTTGAAAATTCAGAAGGAAAAAAAAACATTTGACATACTACAAATGTAACTATATCTATAACTATTTAAGCCATCCATGATATCTATTTTTTATTGATAACCATAAAATTTACAACTAGCAAGGGAACATACAAAGTAATAAAGAATAAATGAAGGAAGAAAAAAAGAAATGAAATCAAACGTCAATTAATAACCGTTATTTGGAAAATAAAAAGGTGGTCAAGAGGAATAAAAAATAAAACAGAGATAGCTATACAGAGGACATTAAAAACTTTATAGTGCAATAAAATCAACCATTACATTCACTTAATTAAATCAATAATCAACAATTAAATATAATAATACAAAATTTAAACTTAGAACTAATCAAACTCTAACTAGGGAAATTATATATATATATATATATATATATATATATATAAAATCATAATCTTCATACTTAATGAATAGTTTTACCTCTTATTTAATGTCTATGTTATGCAAATCATCAACCAATAAATATATGATAATGAAAAAAATGTTATAGACAAGATTATGAAAAATACGATAAAACTTTTTTTATTTATTTTTAAACTCTATATAAAGTTTAGGGACTAAAGTAGTATTTTATCTAAAAAATTATTATGCGCAACGCGCAGGTCTATGACTAGTGAAAATAATGTTTCAATATTTATCTTGCAACTTATAACTGTGATTCTTTATAGACAACAATGCAGGCAAGTAGGTACATCTTAAACAAAACACTCATTTCATAGAATTTCACCTTTTTGGTTCCTAAATATTCCTTGAGAGCTTTATCTAGGAGCCTAAATAACCATTTATTTTTCATGCTTCTTTTTTTGTAGCACCCCTTCTTATATTTGGAGGGAATCGAGAACATTCTCTTCAGCTGGCCCCGTATACTTGGTTGGATGTTTAATGGATTTCTAACTTCCATAATTATCTTCTTCTTGACAACCAAGTCGATGATTAAACAAGCCTTTCGGAGAGATGGCCAAGTAGTCGACTATGAAGTCCTCGGGGTCACAATGTATAGTTGTGTCGTGTGGGCTGTAAATTGCCAAATGGCAATCTCCGTCAACTACTTCACTTGGATCCAGCACTTCTTCATTTGGGGCAGCATTGCCTTCTGGTATGAATTCTTAGTTATTTATGGTTATCTCCCACCAAAGATGTCAACGACAGCATATAGGGTTTTTCTGGAAGCATGTGCTCCGAGTGTTCTCTATTGGTTGGTTACCCTCTTAGTTGTCATTTGCACTCTGCTGCCATATTTTTCCTTTAGGGCTTTCCAAACAAGATTTTATCCAATGTACCATGACCAAATACAAAGAAAACAGTATGAAGGTTTAGAGGCTGAGAACTCTGTTGAATTACCTAGGCGAGTCAGGAAGAAACTGTATATCCCAGGGAGACATTGAAGCAGAGCAATTCATGAAGAACAGTATGTTTCTTAACTTATATGAATTGGGATATCTGGTGGCTGTATATGTTATGGCTGGTGTTAGAAGCATAGGTTGGGAATGAGCATGTAGGTAGAATCGGTTACACTCACATTTTCATGTAGATTAGTAATATATTGATTTATTAAATTTTCAAAAAGCACTAACCCGTGTTTTACCTGTTACTTTCTGCTTTCCACTGTCCCAAATATGTAAATATTAAATGTGAGCACCTTTCTTGTATCTACATTGTGAATATACATTTGAGGCATTATATTCTTTCAGATTACCAATAGGTTGTTTTCTTATTGAGTGATCTATTATCTGTGGAACCGCTTTGAGCTTTATAGATTGTAAAATCATCAAAATTTATATCTTGATTGAGATTTTACTAACCATGAAATAATGAAAATTTAATATTTGTAGAACTTATTTCGACACTAAAAATCATTCCACGTGAATCATAATTTATATTTTGGCATTAGACAAGCTTATGAAATGACTTCAAAGAAACCCTAACGAATAATTGTTTTTTGGGCACCAAATATTGCTTGGTTTTAATGTGATATGTCTTTTAGAATTCAAATGATTTTTAAGTACAATTTATTTGAACTTTTGTTAATTTTATGTTAAAGACGTTTTGGAAGCTTTTGCTTTATGAACTTCTTTTTTGTAAGTAAATTATTTTAGATCTCAAAGAAGTGAATAAACTTCTTTGGTTTCTAAAATATTCTTTCATTTGAAGAGCATACTCATGCAAGAGGTATTTAGTTATTTCTTCTATTTTTTTCTTTTCTTTTTCCATTAATTAGTATGTTGTTGTTTGTTGCATGAATGTTATTAATATGTTTTATTGTGCCTTGTTCTTAATACATATTTGC
Source organism: Castanea sativa (assembly GCF_040712315.1). Lineage (NCBI taxonomy): Eukaryota > Viridiplantae > Streptophyta > Magnoliopsida > Fagales > Fagaceae > Castanea > Castanea sativa. The sequence goes on from NC_134013.1 coordinate 67,647,345, forward strand.
CATGCTTAGATACTTTGTTGGAATTTTCTTTGACATGTTCTTTAATTGATTGTCTGTTTTAATTTTTTTTCTTTGATTTCAATATCTGTGAATGATCATCAAAACTTCTTTTTTTTAAAACACAAAACAGATCTATATCTTCTTTAGATGCATATCTAAATTTTTTCAAACACAAAACTGATCTGTATCTTCCTTAGATGCAGATCTGAATGTTTTTCAAACACAAAACAGATCTGTATCTTCCTTAAATTCAGATCTGAATTTTTTTCAAACACAAAAACTGAGAGTCTTTTGGCTAAAAATTGCAAAAAACGGAGTTTATTATTGTTATAGGTACTGTTCAAAGTTATTTGGAAAAATGAGGAGAGAGACTGAATTTCGGCAACGGTATTGCCGAAATTGCAAGAAAAAGTAGAATGTGTCAAGGGAGAGAGAAAATTATATTTCGGTAATGAGATTACCGAAATTCTTTTCCTGCCCTTACTCCCAAGCTTGCCTGTGAAGTGCCCAAAATCCTGAAATGGAAAACGAATTGTGGCAATGGCATTGCCGAAAATAGGAAGAAAAAAAAAAGAAAAGAATTGTGGCAACCAAGTTGCTGAAAATGGAGGGGAAAAAAAAGAGATGCTACGTCCACAACATTTTTCACAACAAATTACAGGTGGTTAATTGTTATTGGTTCAAATTTGAACCTAACACTAAGATAACTTTTTTGCCCCAAAAATAACAATAAGTAACAACTTGTTATTTATGATTTGTTGTAAAAATATTGTAAAAATGTTGTGGACGTATCATTTCTAAAAAAAATGTGGAGCCGAAATAGAAGGAAAAAAAAAGTGGCAATGTGGCAATGGCATTGCTGAAATAGAGGGAAAAAAAAAAACAATTTTTTTCCCTCTATTTCGGCAATGCCATTGCCACATTGCCACTTTTTTTTTTTTTTTTTTTCTTTTCCTTCTATTTCGGATCCACGATTTCTTTAAAAAAAAATGATACGTCCACAACATTTTCACAATATTTTTACAACAAATCATAAATGACAAGTTGTTACTTATTGTTATTATTAGAGCAAAAAAGTTATCTTAGTGTTAGGTTCAAATTTGAACCAATAACAACCAACCACCTGTAATTTGTTGTGAAAAATGTTGTGGACGTAGTATCTTTTTTTTTTCCCCCTCCATTTTCGGCAACTTGGTTGCCACAATTCTTTTTTTTTTTTTTTTTTCCCCCTCCCATTTTCGGCAATGCCATTGCCACAATTGGTTTTCCATTTCAGCATTTTGGGCACTTCACGGGCAGGCTTGGGAGTAAGGGTAGGACAAGAATTTCGGTAATCTCATTACCAAAATTTAATTTTCTCTCTCCCCTGACACATTCTACTTTTTTTTGCAATTTCGGCAATACCGTTGCCGAAATTCAGTCTCTCTCTTCATTTTACCAAATAACTTTCAGCAGTACCTATAACAATAATAAACTCAATTTTTTTGCAATTTTAGCCAAAAGACTCCAAAAACTTATCTGTATTTTCATTATATACAGATTTGAATTTTTTTGAAAAAGTTTTCTTTTTTATAAAATTGCAGAGTTTGAAATTTTAAAGAAGAAATTAAGAGTTTGGTTAAAGTCTTTCCTTCTAATATGTGATGCATGTGTAGTAAGTTTGTCTCATGAATGTGAATCCTCTTTTAAAAGTCTTATTTTTTAACACTACAAACAACAGATTTGATTCTTTTAAGTCAAATCTTTTTAAAATTTTTTTTTTTTATCTTTTAAAAACAGATCTGATTTTTTACATATCAAATCTGATTTTTTTTTTATCTTACAAAAACATATCTGATTTTTCTTAATCAAATCTCTTTTTTTTTTTTTTTTTTTTTATCTTTCAAAAACAGATCTGACTTTTTTTAATAAATCCCATTTTTTATCTTACAAAAACAGATTTGATTTTTTTACAAACTAAATCTTATTTTGTTTAGTTTTCAAAGACAAATCTGATTTTTCTTCTAAAAAGAGGACATGTTCATAAGATAGATTTGTTTAAATTAATTTTTGTCATGTGTGTTACAATATATCATTCAACATCAATACAAAAGAGTATATAATGGTCATTAGAGTCTGGAAGACTAGACTTTGTCTGGGTGGAATGGGTGCCTAACACCTTCCCATTCTGCAACTTAGCCCTTGAACTTAGGATTTTGGATAGGCAGATCAGTGTTTTGTCTTTAATTTTGGTAGAATGTAATTAGGACCAAAGCTTTGTATTCTTTTGCATAGATTGTAACTAGGATCAAAGCCTTGTAAGGTTAATCTACCAAATTGTACTTTTTTTATTCAATCAATGACACTTGACGTATTCTGAATATGTAATTGTATTTATTTTTTCTTTTTTCTTCTTTTATAAAAAATAAGTTAAAACTCCATGCCACTTATCCAAAAAGAAAGGTGTCTTAAAGCACCCGAATCTCTTTTTTGAGAGCATCCCCTTTGCGGTCTCTCACAACCCCCTTTCCCTCTTTAGCTTATGTATGCTCTATTGAATAACGAATGCTGGAGTTTCACATGTTTCTTGCCCATTTCTTGTGACTAATGATTTATATTTGATTTGGATTTGTGAAAAGCTGCAAAAAAATTAGAGCATATGAAAAGAAGTTCTGATTAGAAACATTGCCGTTTCTTCTCTTTGTTTTGCTTTTGCTGACAATTACAACTGGTTCAAAAATTTTCATCCCAGAGATTGTGTTTTCACTTAAAACCAGAGATATTGTAGATATCTTATACAACCTATGTATACACAAAGAATATGTTTTATTTGGTGACTGATTCAAGCTAAAAAAAAGTGAGGACCCAACTTTTGGTTCCAAAAATTTCTCAACTGCAGGCAGTGATGGCAAGTGATTTTTCGATAGCTCAATTCCGATTTCTACAACGTTTGTTGCTGGTTCATGGACATTGGTGTTACAGTAGCAATGATGGTAAAATAGTTCTTCTATCTATTTAAATCTCAACCCCCCCTCCCCTACCCAAATATGTGTATATATATATATTATCAAAAAGTTGAGGAAGAAAAATTACTCTTCCATTATATTTGTACTAAATGTTCATTAATTTTGTTTGAACTCTTTTTTTGGTGGGGTTTTTTTGTTCTTTTTTAGGGGGGGGGGGAAGTAAGGACAGAAACTAAGTTTGTTTACTTCTCTTGTTTTCCTTTCTTCATCTTCAGTTGACTTGCACTATCATCTTCTGTTTGGTTAATGCAAATATGCTACTTCTTTTGCAAGAACCAGGGCCGGAGCCACGTAGTGGGTTGGGGGGGCCCAAGCCCCTGCCAAAAAAAAAAATTCATTAGAGTATATATAAAAAATAATTGGGCCCCCAATTTTGGACATCTGGCCCCCCTAGCCCATATATTCAATGTTCTCCCAAGCCCCAGCTGAAGTTTTAGGCCTACTCCAAATAATAAAATTTTTTTTGGCCCACTTACATTTAAATATTCAAGTCCAATTGTCCAAACACTAACAACAAAATTACACTTTCTCTCCATCTCAAAAAACCCACCTAACCCACAGAATCCCCTTTTTCCCTTTACATATATATATATATATATATATATATATATATATATATATATATATATATATATATATATATTGTCTTCTTTGACATACTTCCACTTTTCAGTCCCACACTCCCACTCCACTACCTACCAGCCCCAAAACTCAACTCATTGCATCAGTCCTCTGTCCTCACAGTCCCAAAAAAAAAAAAAAAATCCTGGTGAGTTCGATGACTGCCTGGCCTAGTGAGTTCGGTGTTTCATGTTTGTGTTTTCAGCAGGTAAAAAAAAAATGATTGAGACCCAGTTGGATTTTTAAGTTTTTTCTATGAAGAAAAATGTGATTTTCATATGGAAATTTGGTTAAAGTTGTGATTTTTTTGCTTAATTTTGTTGTTGTAGGCTGTGGTGAATAATTTGGAAGATGCACATGACTACATGAGTTGATTGATACAGCCAAAACTTAGCTCTTAGCCTCTCAGCATCAGTCCTCTACTCCTCTGTCCTCACAGTCTGGAAACAAAAAAAAATCCTGGTGAGTTCGATGACTGCCTGGCTTGGTGAGTTCGGTCATCGGTGTTTGTGTTTTTAGACTGTCACTTGCTATCAGGTAAAAAAAAAATGATTGAGACCCAGTTGGGTTTTTTAGTTTTACTGTGAAAAAAAATGTGATTTTCATAAGGAAATTTGGTTAAAGTTGTGATTTTTTTGCTTAATTTTGTTGTTGCGGACTGTGGTGAATAATTTGGAAGATGCACATGAGTTGATTGATACATCGATTTTGACTTCATTGAAGGAAAGCAAGCCTGTTTACAGTTTATATTAGGATAAGCTGTAACTAGTGGTGAGTTTTTTTCTCTTTAATTGATATTGTAGTGTTGTTAAATTATTTAGTTTATGTTGTGTACTAATACTTATGTGTTTAATTTTTGTTTTTGTTTGAGGGGTTATTATTAATTAAAGTTGTATTAAAAATGGGTTGACTGTTTAAATTATAGTGGAAATTTTGTTTTTTCTTAAGTATGAATAGCATCCATATAACTAAGTAAAAATTTCTAATTACAATTTTATTTTTTAAACTTCTTTTTAGGTTAATTTTTGAGTCATATTCTTAAAGCTAAAAGAATTATGAGCAAACGAAAAATAATTAATGCATTCTTTAAGAAAAAAGATGTTAGCAATTCAGAAATTAGGACACATGTGGCTGTAGAAACAAATGTTGATACTTCAATGCCTAATGAACACCCCTCCAAATTCCTAGCCCCCCCTTGTAAAAATTCCTGGCTACACCCTTGGCAAGAACATAGCATTTGGGTTCACTCTGTTTTGGTTTGAGGCCCATGCTTCTTTCTCTGGTCAACCTGCATATAATGATTGGTACTTGTCATTTTACAATGTCTTCTTCACCTCACTTCCCGTAATTGCTCTTGGTGTTTTTGACCAGGATGTTTCTACAACTTTGCCTCAAGGTATGGAATTTGATGGGACTGACGAAGTAAAACACGGACGAGACCGCCTCCATAGACGAACCTGACCGATTATCCGCATCACTGACGAGAATGTTAAGACCATTCAATGCTGCCAATAATGTCCCGAACCGTTACAAGACTAGCTGGATGAACCGTTGGAAATGTATTAAATCCCATTACTCAGCTGGAGACGTTATCAAGGAAGACATTAACACCACAACGGCTAGAATCCAGAGGGATATATAAAGCCCTCACAACACCAATGCAAGGTACATACATAATCACAAGATATACTGAGCTATTTTTGGTATTTTGATTGTTATCTTTTTCCACACTAACTTTGGCATCGGAGGCGTTGTGGCAGGCACCACACCGGTGACCGTTTGAGTGAGCTCTTGCTTCCGTCGTGACGCCGGAGTGTGACCGGCACTATCTGGACGAACTCATAACAACTGGCGAACTTTTGCTTTATCAGTTTGGCGCCGTCTGTGGGAACGACATTCTCGTACTACGGTTAAAAAACGCAGTTTCTACCAACTTCGATATCCAGATGGAATCCAACCAGGATTCAGAGGCCTTGGCTCAGTAAGTTCAAGCTCTTGCAGCCACCGTCGAAGAACTCACCAGACAGAATCAGGAGATGAGACAAAGGCTACAGTAGGAGGAGAACCGATCAAGAGCTGTCCAGGAGGATGAAGGGGACAGCCACGGGAGAAGTGACCGAAGAAGGACCATTACTCCAGAGGAACAGCATTCTGATCTCCTCCAGGAAATGAGAAAGGAGATGGACGAATTGAGAAATGTCATCAAAGAGAAGATGGATCGGAGCCTAGATAGAATGGTTAGGGCAACGAATTCTCCCTTTACCATGGCAGTCTTAGAACGACCAGTACCAGCAAAGTTTCGGTTGCCTCAACTTGAGCCTTTTGATGGGCTCAAGGATCCCCAAGATCACCTTAATACCTTCAAGACGACACTGGGCCTTCAACAGCCCCCTGATGAAATAATGTGTCGTTCCTTCCCTACTACGTTGAGGGGAGCTGGAAGAGAGTGGTTCACGAGACTACCCACTTCATCCATTGACAACTTCGAGCAGTTAAGTAGCGCCTTTCTACATCATTTCGTCGGAGGGCAACGTCCTAAGAGACCAGCGGATCACCTACTCACTATTAAGCAAGGGGAGAGGGAGACCTTGCGGTCATACGTGAAACGCTTCACTTGAGAGACCCTAGAAGTGGACGACGCAGACGACAAGGTACAGCTGACGACATTTAAAGCAGGGCTTAAGTCCAGAGAATTCGTCGTCTCGCTGGCAAAGAATCCGCCTCGGACAATGGCAGAGATGCTCCTGAAGGCCTAAAAGTACATGAATGCCGAGGATGCACTGGCAGCCACTATGGACGAGGAAAGGCTGAGAAAGGAGGGAAGGAAGGAAGACGAATGTAGGGGGCAAAAGAAGGAGTGCCCAGGCTGTCGAGGAAGTGACGTAGATAAACGAAAGGGTGAAAAAGCTCCACGAACGGTAAAATTCACCCCTCTAATTATGCCTGTTGACAAAATTATGGCACAAATTTAGGATCAACATTACCTTCAGTGGCCGAGACCTTTACATTCGTCCCCTAACATGCGTGACAAGAACAAATACTGCCGATTCCATAAAGATCATGGCCATTACACGAAGGATTGCCGAGACCTGAAAGGACAGATAGAGGAGTTGATACAGAAAGGAAAACTGCAGAAGTATGTGAAGAAGGGGGAGTCCAGCAGGTTCGGAGACGACAACAAGAGCCAGCGCGAATCCTCGTCCAAGAATGAGATCCGTCCATCCTAACCACCACAGGATGTGATCGGAGAGATAAGTACGATCGCAGGAGGGCCATTCATGGGGGGATCATACAAGTCTCTCAAGAAAACATGCTAGAGACAAGTAAATAGCGTCCATATGGAACCCCCATTGAAGCAGAGACGGACAAACCAGGATATGTTTTTCAACGAAGAGGATGCTTGGGGAGTAAGGCAGCCACATAATGACCCCCTGGTTATAACGCTCATAATCGAAGGGTTCAACACTAAGAGGATCCTCGTAGACAATGACAGCTCCGTAGACATCATGTACTTACCGACCTTCCAACAGTTGAAACTAGATCCTGGGAGATTGCGCCCGTTCGATTCCCCCCTCGTCAGCTTTAGCGAGGACAAAATATACCCCAAGGGCATAGTGACGCTAAAAGTCACAATAGGGACCTACCCGAAGCAGCTGACCCGTCAGTTGGACTTCCTGGTGGTAGATTGCCCTTTCTCATATAATGTAATCATTGGGAGACCCACGCTTAACAGGTGGAAGGCGGCTACGTCCACCTACTGCCTAAAGGTGAAATTCCCAACCGAGGACGGAGTCGGTGAGGTGAAAGGGGATCAGGTCTTGGCCAGGGAATGCTACCAGGCTGTACTGGTTGTGAAGGAAAACCACACGTGGACAATTGAGGAGGAAAAAGAAGACAAAGTAGAAGCTTTGGAAACAGTGGAACTCGTCGAGGGGGAGACTGCCAAGGTGACGAGGATAGGAACAACCTTAAGCCCCGAGATGAGGAAGAAACTCGTCCAATTCCTCAAGGAAAACTTAAATGTATTTGCATGGAGTCACGAGGATATGCTCGGCATATCACGTCAGGTAATCCAGCACGAGTTGAATGTAGATCCCGGGAAAAAGCCCATCCAACAAAGATGACGAGTCTTTGCCCCCGAACGAAGCCAAGCGATCACCGATGAAGTTAACAAGTTGCTACAAGTAGACTTCATTTGAGAGGTTTATTATCCCGAGTGGCTGGCCAATGTCGTGCTGGTGAAAAAAGTGAATGGGAAATGGAGAATGTGCGTAGATTTCACGGACCTAAACAGGGCTTGCCCAAAGGACAGTTTCCTCCTGCCTAGGATAGACCAGCTGGTAGATTCTACGGCCGGGCATAAGCTACTGACGTTCATGGATGCTTTTTCAGGATACAACTAGATAAAAATGGCTGAGGAAGATCAGGAAAAAACTGCTTTCATCACAAGCCAAGGGCTCTACTGTTATAAGGTGATGCCCTTTGGACTGAAGAACGCAGGGGCAACATACCAAAGACTAGTAAACAAGATGTTCAGCAAGCAAATTGGCAGAAACATGGAGGTGTATGTGGACGATATGCTCGTCAAGAGCAAAAAGGAGTTGATGCACCTAGACGATTTGAAAGAGACGTTTGATACCCTCATAAAATATCAGATGAAGTTGAATCCTAGTAAGTGTGTGTTCGGGGTAGTCTAAGGAAAGTTCTTGGGGTTCATGGTGTCCTAGAGAGGAATAAAAGCAAATTCGGAGAAGGTACAAGCAATACTCAACATGGCATCGCCGAAGACCGTCAAAGAAGTCCAAAAGCTCACAGGGAGGATTGCTGCACTTAATAGGTTCGTCTCTAAAGTAACAGACAAATGCTTACCCTTTTTCAAGACATTGAAGCAAGCTTTTTCCTGGACTGACGAATACGAAGCAGCGTTTCAAGAGCTCAAACGTTACCTAAGCAATCCGCCCCTCTTGAGTCCGTCAAAGGAAGGGGAAAACCTTTATTTATACCTGGCAGCATCAGCCACGACCGTCAGTGCGGCCCTGATTCGAGAGGAAGATAAGAAGCAGCTTCCAGTTTACTACATCAGTCAAGCCCTCCAGGGAGCAGAAGCCAAGTATCCCAAGATTGAAAAGATTGCATTCACCTTAATAGTGGCTTTAAGGAAGCTGCGATCGTACTTCGAAGCACATCCTAACCTGGTAATGACGGACCAACCAATCAGGAAATCTATGAACAAACCTGAGGCAGCAGGGAGAATGGTCCAGTGGGCGATCGAACTCAGCCAGTTCGACATCGAGTACCATCCCAGAACAGCTATCAAGGCGCAAGCTCTAGCAAATTTCATTGCCAAGTTCACCCTTCTAGAAGATGACGATCGCAGTGATGAGGCAGAATAATGGACGATCCAGATTAATGGCTCATCAGCCTAAAAGAGGGGGAGTAGGGGTCATCATAAACACCTCCGATGGAGAAAAACTCACATATGGAGTCCAATTAAAATTCTTGGCAACCAACAACGAGGCCGAGTACGAAGGGATACTGATGGGATTGAGACTTGGGAAAGCACTTGGGGTTAAGAACCTGCTCATTCAGAGCAACTCCAAATTGGCAATAGGGCAGATCAGGGAAGAGTATGAGGCAAAAGAGGAGAGAATGCAGAAGTACCTCAAGCTGACGAAACATCTAGCCCGGGAGTTCGATAAGTTGGACTTCGTTCAGATCCCAAGAGACCAGAATATGGCGGCGGATGAGATAGCGAAGATGGCCACGTCAGAAGAAAAACCGACGAACGGGGAATTACTCATGGAGATTCAGAAACACCCCAGCATCGAAGAAGTCCTAATATTTTCCATCCAGAGTGTAAATAGCTGGATGGCACCGATCGTATCATTTCTCCAAGATGGGCATCTCCTTCGCAACGCATTAAAGGCCAGGAAGATCAAAATGAGAGTGGCTAGATTTACGATTTTGAATGACACCTTATACAAAAGGGGCTTTTTCATGCCCTACTTGAAGTGTGTCAATGAAGAAGAAGCCAAGTACATTCTTCGAGAAGTCCACGAAGGAATTTGTGGAGACCATGCTGGGCCTAGATCTCTGGTAAGCAAAGTTATTCGAATAGGATATTTCTGGCCAACCATGCAGGTAGACGCTACAGAGCTCGTCAAGAGGTGCGATAAGTGCCAAAGGTTCGGGAACGTCCAGAGGCTGCCGGCAGAGAAAATGACGACGATAACCTCCCTGTGGTCGTTCGCACAATGGGGGATTGATATCGTCGGCCCATTGCCCCTAGGAAAAGGACAGGTAAGGTTCCTGCTCGTTGCTATTGATTACTTCACAAAATGGGTTGAAACAGAGGCAATAGGAACTATAACAGAGACACGGATCCGTAGCTTCGTATGGAAGAATATAATTTGCAGGTTCGGGATTCCAAGAACGATTATATCAGATAATGGGCGTCAGTTCGATAGCCAATGATTCAAAGAATTTTGCTCGGGACTAGGTATCAGGAACCAATTCTCGTCCCCATGACACCCACAGGCGAACGGATGGATGGAAGTGACTAACCGGACACTGCTCAGAATTATCAAAGCCCGACTGGACGAGGCGAAGAGCGCCTGGCCCGAAGAATTGCCCAATGTCTTGTGGGCCTACAGAACAACGGCAAGAACCCCAACGGGAGAGACGCCTTTCAAGCTCACTTATGGCACTGAGGCGGTAATCCCAGTCGAGGTGGGTGTGGCCAGCGTCAGGCGAGAAGTATTCTGCGAGAAAGACAACGACGACCAACTTCGAATCAATCTGGACTGCCTGGACGAAATAAGAGACAAGGCCTCCAGCAAGACGGTGAAGTACCAGCGAAAGATGACCGAGTACTACAACAAGAGGGTCAAGCTCAGACGACTTGAAATTGGCGACCTCGCCCTGTGCAAGGTCACCACGGCAACCAAAAATTCCGCCCAAGGAAAGCTCGGTCCTACATGGGAAGGACCTTACAGAGTCGTCTATTACTCCCGGCAAGGTAGCTATCATTTGGAAACCCTAGACGGGTAGAGGCTCCCACGACCCTGTAATATTGAGCACTTGAAGAAATACCATCAACAGATGTAACACAGAAATGTACTCATTCCTGAAAATCAATGAAATAAAGATTCAAATAATGTCTTCATACAAGTCTCGTCAGTAGTAAATCCCGGAAACCCAATATGTCAAAGCAATAAGATTCCGCCTAGACGGATGTACGTTGCCCACAAAGCTCAAAGATTGTCTCAGAAACCTCTAAGAAAAAGCCTAAGTAATAAGATTCCGCCTAGACGGATGTACGTTACTGACGAAGGCGAAAAAGAAAAGAAAAAGCCTAAGTAATAAGATTCCGCCTAGACAGATGTACATTTACTGACGAAGGCGAAAAAGAAAAGAAAAAGCCTAAGATTCCACCTAGACGAATGTACATTACTGACGAATGCGAAAAAAAAAAGCCTAAGTAATAAGATTTCACCTAGACGGATGTAAATTACTGATGAAGGCAAAAAAGAAAAGAAAAAGCCTAAGTAATAAGATTTCGCCTAGACGGATGTACGATACTGAAGTCGGAAAAAAAAAAAAAAAAAAAAAAAAAAAAAAAAAAAAAAAAAAAAAAAAGGAGATAGCTAAAGTAATGTGACTTCGCCAAGACAAACGTGCATTGCTAATTGAGCCAAAAGATAAGATCCAACCCTGACGGATACAAGTTGCTAACGGGTCAAAGAGGTTGACGGGTCTTGAAGCAAACACAGGTACAACATATGTAAGTAAATACGATGTTATAAAAGCCCAAAAACTTAGGGCAATTACCTTTGTTTTTACATCTAAAAGCCCATAAACACTGGGCTAAAGATATTCTTATCAAAAAGAAAATTAAAAATATTCTGGAATTTGAGCCTAAAACATGTTAGGCATCTAAAAAATAAAAAATAAAAAAAAGGAGGAAATTTTGAACAAGTAACAAGTTCAAACGTCCGAGATGGCATCGTCGTCGGCAGGGGCACCAAAGGCAGGAGCTTCGACGACTCGGACATCAACGGCAGGAATGTCTCCGGGAGCATCAGCAATTGTTGCTTGAGCAGCCTCGTCAGTAGAGATCTCCTTGTCCACTTCCTCCATGTCCAGCGACTCCAAATCTATTCCAGAAGGGTGCTTAATGCAGTATCTTCTCAAAAGCTCGAACCCTTTGAAATACCAGCTGAAGAGGTGACGACCTTGATCTTCTCCTTTGCGGCTGCAAGCTGCTCGTCCTTTTCCAAGACTAGCTGCTGCTCGACCTTAAGCTCATTGCTCAATTTCTTGACCTCCTCCCTGGCATGATGAACATCCTCCATCGAAGCTATCAAATCTTTCTTCAGCTTCGAGTTCTTCATCTCCAGGACCTTGATCTGAGTGAGCAAGGACTCAACCTTAGCCCCCTGAGCAAGGTACTCAGAGGAAAGATGAATGGTCTCCCCCAACACCTAAAAAAAAAAAAAAGGAAACACGCGAAGGAATTTAACCTTAGTACACCTATATATAATAAAAAAAATAACTTAGCACGAGCAGGTTACCTGAACAAGCTTATGGAGATGACGACCCATCAACTCATTTGGAGGCAAACCCGACAACACATTCAGGTCCTCCGCAGTCACGACCCCATGAGCCTTGTCCGTCACCAACCTCTCGTCATCCCAGATAGTGGATGAACAAGCAGCCTCCTTCCCCTATCAGACGTATGAGGCCTTTTTGAAGTGGGGGTCGGGATCTCTTCAACCGAGGTGGCAGGAGAAGCCGTCCTCATCGTCTCGGCGCTAGAAATCATTGGAGTGGCCGAAGCAGTCGGAGTGACGGAGGAAACCTTCCCCAGACCACCTTCTTCCCAATATTGGACAGCAGTTCGTCCTTCTTAGACCGCATCTTCTCATACATGCCTTTGTTAAATTTTGTCATCATTTCTGCAAAGAAGGAAACACTTATAAAAGAGCAAAGGAACCAAATACAGATATGGGGACCAAGTCTGACGAACTCAATGCTTACTCTTCTTTTCTTCAATGTCGAGGCTCTGCAAGACGTAGGGGGACGGATCGGGGCCAAGGTTGTAAAAAGCAAGCGTCCGCGGATCTACTAAATCGTCCCAGTTTTTGATGGTCTGGGAATACTCAATGGCCTTCTCAACACGTTCCTTATACCTGCTTTTGAGCATAGGCCTCCTTTTAACTGCATATGAATCAAAGAGGTTAATGACGATAACAGTAGATTCAACAAAGGTAAAAAAGATAAGAAAGGATATTGACGCACCTAAAGTCGAGGTTCCCCACCGATGAAGCAATCTGGGGATATCACCCCAATCCTGGCTAGAGGGGGTCTCAAAATCGTCCCTGGACACAAAGACAAATCTGGACTTCCAGTACCTGAAGGATGAAGGTAAGCCCTTGACGATCCTAGTTCTTCTCTCCCAAGGTACTAACTCATAATACCCATACTCTTTGGACTCTTTCAAACGATACATATAGACAAGCTCACTCACCTTGATCATCTCCCTGTTAGCGGCCAACCATATTTCCATACAGTTGACCACTATTCTCCATGAATTGGGTATAAGTTGCCCAGGAGCAATACCCAGATAAGCTAAAAGCTCCATCAGAAACGGATGGACGGGAAGCCTAAGTCCACAACTGAAAACGGCCTCATAGAAGCACACTTCACCTGGAAAAAACTGACAAGCCCTTTCCTCGTCAATAGGCCGACGAACACGAACCCGTTCCGGAAATTGAAACATATCCCTAAACCTACCCACAACATTAGCGTCCAACCCACACGACTCCATAAGGGCATGAAAAGCCCTAACCTCTCTAAAGGTCGACACGGCCGTACCCCCCTCCATAGGGTCACCGCTAGACAACAACCCAGTCTCAAGATCACTAGATCTAACCTCAGACATTGACCTTTGCTCTCTCACCAAACCCTCGAACCAGTCAACTGATTGGCGAAGCAACAGAAACAATTCACCCAAGACAACACCTAAGCTGTTACCCTCGAAAATGAAATTCTCCAAGTTTGGAAAAACATCTAAGGACCCCCCTAAGCGAGGAAAAAGAAAGGAAATCGAAGGGCAAGCTACTCTAACCTTAAAATTACTGACCATGGATACCCAAGAAAAATACAAAAAAACAGGAAAGTGCTAAAGTTCCCCAAAAACCCAAGAAACAGAGGCCAAAAAGAAAAGGAAAAGAAATCAGATGTTTACGAAAAGAAAAGGAAAGAATAGGAAGAAGGAAAAGGAGAAAAACATACCTCAGAGAAGAAAAGCAAGAAGCCCAACACCAAGCACACACCGGCTCAAAGGAAAGTGACAGAGAAGAACTACGTGAAAAAAAAAACGCTCAGAGAAATAAACTAAAAACTTAGAGAAAATGAAAAGTAAAGCAGGAGAAGAGAAGTTTAAAAATCCAAAAAAAGAAAAACCGAAAATCGGCGGGAAACCCAAGGGTCATACAATGAGGACATAAGCCCTCTCCAACCATATCATGCCACGTGGCCACTACTAGCATAACGCCGCAACTACGCATTCAATGCAGCGCGAAATCCCAAAGGTCGCCCATAAAAAAAAAAAAAACTTTTCACCTTCCACGGTCGTCAGGACACGTCTTGACGACCATGGAACCCAGGGGGCAGCTGATGGGACTGACGAAGTAAAACACGGACGAGATTGCCTCCACAGACGAACCTGACTGATTATCCGCATCACTGATGAGAATGTTAAGACCATTTAATGCTGCCAATAATGTTCCGGACCGTTACAAGACTAGCTGGACGAACTGTTGGAAACGTATTAAATCCCATTACTCAGCTGGAGACGTTATCAAGGAAGACATTAACACCACAACGGCTAGAATCCAAAGGGATATATAAAGCCCTCACAACACCAATGCAAGGTACATACATAATCACAAGATATATTGAACTATTTTTGGTATTTTGATTGTTATCTTCTTCCACACTAATTTTGGCATCGGAGGCGTTGTGGCAGGCACTACACCGGTGACCGTTTGAGTGAGCTCTTGCTTCCGTCGCGACGCCGAAGTGTGACCGGCACTATCTGGACGAACTCATAACGATTGACGAACTTTTGCTTCATCAGAATTATTGCCCTTCTCCAGGCTTTATATACATAGTAAAAGAACTAATGGAAATCCAGGAAAAAAAAAATAAAGATAAGAATAAACCTGTTGTACCTTCAGCATAACATATGCCCTGCATAATCATGTTTTACACATCAGCATATTACAGCTGCATCATAGCATTGGGTAATTCCACTTAAACATAAGCAGTTAAAACAAATCAGTTCTTATTATCTATGCATTATTTAAAATATTTGTTACCAGCATCAATATTTTTCTGCTATGAAGGGTTTTCTATGTTATGCACGGTCTGCTTCTCTTGATATTGGGGAAAAAAATATCTTTTTGATTTACATTTCTCCAGTGGAACCTGCTAGAAGTATGTAATGCTTTGTAACAGGTTATATTTTTGGAATACAATTGAAGTGGGATTCTTATTGTTCTGTTTCTTATTTAAATTATTCATGTATTTTACAGTGAGTAGTGCTTACTACACATTTTGACACAATTCCTCGCAGATGTTTCTTCATTAACCATTTGCTCTGCAAATTTGATTCTATACCTGCAATTCCAATATTCTTTTTCAGTTATGCCTCCTCACTTCTGTTTCCCATATCTCTCTTTCCTGCTTCTGAATTTGATAGATTAAGCACACTAAATCTTTACAAGGATGCTTCAAAATTAAATACAGTGGATTCACCTGAGTTTAGAGGATGCCTAAATAGTATCATTTCATGACTGAAAATAATATTTCAGTATTTATCTTGCAACTTCTAACTGTGATTCTATATAAACAACAATGCAGGCAAGGAGGTATATCTTAAACAGAATACTCATTTCATAGAATTTCACCTTTTTGGTTCCTAAATATTCCTGGAGAGCTTTATGTAGGAGCCTAAATAACCATTTATTTTTCATGCTTCTTTGTTTGCAGTATGCCTTCTTATATTTGGAGGGAGTCGAGAACATTCTCTTCAGCTGGTCCCGTATACTTGGTTGGATGTTTAATGGATTTCTATCCTCCGTAATTATCTTCTTCTGGACAACCAAGTCGATGATTAAACAAGCCTTTCGGAGAGATGGGCAAGTAGTTGACTATGAAGTCCTTGGAGTCACAATGTATACTTGTGTCGTGTGGCTGTAAATTGCCAAATGGCAATCTCCATCAACTACTTCACTTGGATCCAGCACTTCTTCATCTGGGGCAGCATTGCCTTATGGTATACATTCTTAGTTATTTATGGTTATCTCCCACCAGAGATGCCAACAACAGCATATAGGGTTTTTCTGGAAGCATGTGCTCCGAGTGTTCTCTATTGGTTGATCACCCTCTTAGTTGTCATTTGCACTCTGCTACCTAATTTTACCTTCAGGGCTTTCCAAACACGATTTAGACCAATGTACCATGACATGATACAAATAAATGAGTTTGAAGGTGTAGAGGCTGTTGAATTACCAAGGCGAGTCAGGAAGAAACTACATCTCATGGAGAGATTTATGCAGAGGAATTCATGAAGGACAGTATTTTTCTTAGCTTATATGAATTGGGATATTTGGTGGCTGTATATTTAATGGTTGGTTTTAGAAGCATAGGTTGCGATGAGCATGTAGGTAGAATCTGTAGATTAGTTATCTGTTAGTCTCTCAATTTTGATTGCAATCAAAATTGAGCATTGCCCATTTAAAGTTAATCGCCAAATGCGTCTTCCGTTGAACCTGAAACACACACATACCCTTTTCTTTTAAAGGTTGTAGCCAAGTTGACTGCTGTTAGAGAGGGTGAAAAGATACATTCTATATCTCTAAGGAATGGGTTTGAGTCGTTGTTATTTGTATGTATGATGCTTGTGGACATGCCGATTTTGCACACAAGACGTTTGATTTAATGGTTGATAGAGATCTTGTGGCTTGGAATTCTGTGATTAATGGGTTTGCTCTTAATGGGATGCCCAGTGAGACTCCTACACTTTTCAGGGAAGTGGGTTTTGGAGGGTGTCCAGCCAGATGGGTTCACCATGGTATGTTTGTTGTCTGCTTGTGCTGAGCTTGGAGCTTTGGCATTGGGTAGGAGGGCCCATGTTTATATATTGAAAATTGGTTTGAGTGTAAACTTGCGTGTTAGTAATGCCCTTTTGGACCTTTATGCAAAGTGAGGGAGCATAAGACTATTGCAATTTCTGATGGTAATTGATGCCTACTTTCTTCGCTTGTTAGTACTCAACATTGTTAAATTGTGAAGGAAAACATCAAACTTCTACCTTGATCATTAATTTGTTTGTGTCCATACCCTAATAATATCCTCAAAGTGATGTTATGTGTCAAGCTTTAATTATAAAAATTTTGTCACTCTTTGACCTGCTGCATGCATTATGACAGTAGTTATAATGGTGATGCTGCTACTATCTGCCTTTACTACAAAACATAGTGCCATTGTACTGCAATGGACTAATGTTTAGGACTGATAATTGCGGTCAATGACGTTCTTGTCGCAATAATTTGTTCACAAAGCACACTTCAATAACTCTTTTGTCATGGATTTTGTAGGTTCATGTTGCAGTAATTTGTTCATAAAGAAGACTTTTTATAATTATTTATTTATAAGAAAAACAAATAAAGAAGACTTTTTAAATTATTTTGTCTTGGATTTTGGACATGATTATCTCATGTTGGACACATTTGGCCAAAAAAAAAAACTTGGTAGAAATAGCATGTTTTTACTTTTACCATTTTATTGCTGGTCAAAAAGTTACTTGGACACTTCAATAATTTGATTTTTTTAATCTCAATTTTGTGGCTACCTTGGTTTTGTGTATCTCTCCAAATCATTGAGTTTGCTTAATATACAGAAAAAAGATAATATTGTCACAAAGGAGAAATAATGCATCTAGCAATATTCGTACTACTGTTTCCTACATTTAGACTTAAGAGAAAGTCTTGTTCGTTTTGGGGTTAAATACAAGAATGATATTGAATTGGTGGAGGAATGTTAGTCATTGGACAAATAATACGAGTGATGGTGTAGTTAATAGCTTTTTTAATGGTAATGCTTTACAAGGAGAAATTTAAGTAGAAAGATATTCATCTTCTTTTGAGTGTTAGCAACTTATAGCACAAAAATAACTGGGCAACAATGCAACATGAAAACAGACAAGATGTATTTGATGAGTTCCAATTTTTTTGCAAAAAGAGATATATTTGTAATCTGAACTATTCAAAAATGGGACCTTTTCTTTGAAGTCTTGCAGCTTACATTTTAGATTTCCCAAGAAGAAATGATAGTATAATTTCTACTATGAGTACAAATTTTGAAGTTGTATTTGTTATTAGTGTCATATGATTTCGTTTCCTCTGAACCTGGAAGAGAACAACATAAGTATTGTAAGTGCACAAGTGCACCTGGCCCCAAGAACAGTTATGGGCCCAGGCCCAATGAGCCTTAAACAATATGAATTTGTAGAGTGTGGGCTTGAAACCCAGGTTAGAAGTGTGTGGGGATTAAATGACAAACTAAAAGGTTGCAAATACTTGGAAACAACAAGGGATATTGTAAATCGGCCTTCTCGGACGTAAACCGAGAGCTGTTCTTATATTATATCTTTCTCCTTGTCTTTTTTCTTTTTTAGGTTACAAAAAGTCCGTCCCTCTTTCTATCCCAGATTCTTCCTTAAATACTCCTCTTTTTAATACTTTGTACACGTGTTGCCCCAACTCCTCCCTTAGCCTAGATATTTCTTTTCTTAGTGCCTTTGAACAGTAACTAGAAGTTTCCCTTCCACTGTTTAAGTGTCACTTCCCCATTAATGCGGCCAGGGTGGTAGGTACAGGGTCTTTAATGTGGAGGTAGCAGCCTTTATCTTTGACATTTTTCCAACATCGGTGCTTCTAGGACATTCAAGAGTTCACCCCCTTTAACCATTGGTCTTGTCCGTGTCCTTTACTAACCTTTACCATGAAGTCCCAGGTTCTTCGGTGTCAGTCCGAAGGGAAAAATCATCCTCGGGCTGACCCTCGGATCCTCGGCGTATGGGCCGACCCGTAGTACTAACAAGTCCTAAACCCAAGAGCAGGTCGGCCTTCCTCAGCATGACCCAACGGCCCATATTCCTATCAAGGTCTTTTTACTCCCCACAAGTATTATATTTCGTTTTATGCATTAATTTTTGTGAACATTATAGTTCGTTCAAGTTTGAGATGAGTTTATTTTCCAATCTTTTAGATAAAATAGGGTAATGCAAGTCAAATTCCTATTTATCATATATAAATGAGCAAAACTATTAAATATAAATCAAATGCCTTAATAGGATATTAATAATAAAAAATAGAATATAAATATAGTTAGTAACATTAAATAAATAAATATGTAAATAGAATACAATAAAAAAAAAATACATTATGTGCCTTCATATCTTATTTTTGAAATATATTTGTTACAAGTTATCCCTTTTTCCTTTTCGAATATATTTGTTACAAGTTATCCCTTTATCCCTTTTTCCTTTTCGAATATATTTGTTACAAGTGATCTCTTTTTCCTTTTCAGGAAAAAATAGAGAAGCATGGAATTTTGACCCTCCAGCCCAATTATGTGAACATATTATAGATCAACTTTGGTATGAGGGGAAAATAATCAAGTCAAACTCTCCGATGAGTTTCGGTTAGCTAAATTAGTGTCTTTGATGGTTGTATAAGAGATTTGGAATTCAATCTCCGCCTACACCAAAAAATCGATTGGTGTCTTGATTTGATGAAAAACAAATTATTATCAAGAGCTAATGGTATAGGGTAAAACTCCTTATTTTTAAAAGTTAAAGAAGTATAAGAGCATCCACAGCAGTAGAGCTAAAAATGTAGTTATTTGACACCACAAAAAGTTACTTTATCTATTTTACTTACTCACTTTACAAAACATACTACAGCAGTGGATCTATTTTAGCTTTCAACACAATAAAATAATATAAACATCACAATAAAATAATACATCTACTACAATAAAATAATATATCCACTACAATAAACAACAATCACAACCACCCGCAACCGCTACTGCTGCCACTATCGCTACCACCACCACTGCCACCACTGAATCTTCCACCGCCACTGTCACCGCAATCGCTACCGCTGCCACTACCTCCGTCGTCGCCGCCACTGCCACCGCCGCAATCAGCTCATTGTAGCTGCTTGTTATAAAAAAAAAAAAGTTAATTTATTTCTACACGCATGCCTCTCTTCCTTTTTTGTGTCCTTTGCTTCTCCCTGTTTCTAAAATTTCCCATCACCCACATGGCCTCGCCTAATGCCTAGCCTCTCTCCCCTTCTTTCTCTCATATGAAATCAACTTTCTCACCCAAAATGCCTCTCTTCTCCATCTTGCAATTGAACCCAAAATGTCTCTCTCTTGCTTGTTCCTCTC